>NW_027285209.1:40000-80000 GCF_040894005.1 Engystomops pustulosus | reverse complement strand
CGGCCAGACTTGGCGGCAAGTCCCGGGGAGGAACAAGCCCATGGAAGTAGGAGCTCCGACTTCCAAAGCGATGACGTCAGCGGGAGCAGCCGCTCGGCCGTATCCGGCGGCATGTCACTGTTCCCCGGCCAGACTTGGCGGCAAGTCCCGGGGACGAACAAGCCCATGGAAGTAGGGGCTCAGCGGGAGCAGCCAGTTGGCCTATCCGGCCACATGTCACTGTCCCCCGGCCAGACTTGGCGGCAAGTCCCGGGGAGGGAACAAGCCCATGGAAGTAGGAGCTCCGACTTCCAAAGCGATGACGTCAGCGGGAGCAGCCGCTCGGCCGTATCCGGCGGCATGTCACTGTTCCCCGGCCAGACTTGGCGGCAAGTCCCGGGGACGAACAAGCCCATGGAAGTAGGGGCTCAGCGGGAGCAGCCAGTTGGCCTATCCGGCCACATGTCACTGTCCCCCGGCCAGACTTGGCGGCAAGTCCCGGGGAGGAACAAGCCCATGGAAGTAGGAGCTCCTACTTCCAAAGCGATGACGTCAGCGGGAGCAGCCGCTCGGCCGTATCCGGCGGCATGTCACTGTTCCCCGGCCAGACTTGGCGGCAAGTCCCGGGGGACGAACAAGCCCATGGAAGTAGGGGCTCAGCGGGAGCAGCCAGTTGGCCTATCCGGCCACATGTCACTGTCCCCCGGCCAGACTTGGCGGCAAGTCCCGGGGAGGAACAAGCCCATGGAAGTAGGAGCTCCTACTTCCAAAGCGATGACGTCAGCGGGAGCAGCCGCTCGGCCGAATCCGGCGGCATGTCACTGTTCCCCGGCCAGACTTGGCGGCAAGTCCCGGGGGACGAACAAGCCCATGGAAGTAGGGGCTCAGCGGGAGCAGCCAGTTGGCCTATCCGGCCACATGTCACTGTCCCCCGGCCAGACTTGGCGGCAAGTCCCGGGGAGGAACAAGCCCATGGAAGTAGGAGCTCCTACTTCCAAAGCGATGACGTCAGCGGGAGAAGCCGCTCGGCCTATCCGGCCACATGTCACTGTCCCCGGCCACACTTGGCTATAGGTCCCGGGGAGGAATAATGCCCATGGAAGTAGGAGCTCCTACTTCCAAAGGGGCAAGTCAGCGGGAGCAGCCACTTGGCCTATCCGGCCAAGTTTCCACTGTTCCCCGGCCACACTTGGCTGTAGGTCCCGGAGAGGAATAATGCCCATGGAAGTAAGAGCTCCTACCTCCAAAGGGGCAAGTCAGCGGAGAAGCCACTTGGCCTATCCGGCCACATGTCACTGTCCCCCGGCCAAGCTTGGCTGTAGGTCCCGGGGAGGAATAATGCCCATGGAAGTAGGAGCTCCTACTTCCAAAGGGGCAAGTCAGCGGAAGAAGCCACTAGTTCTATCCGGCCAAGAGTCACTGTTCCCCGGCCTTACTTGGCAGTAGGTCCCGGGGAGGAATAATGCCCATGGAAGTAGGAGCTCCTTCTTCCAAAGGGGCAAGTCAGCGGGAGAAGCCACTTGGCCTATCCGGCCAAGAGTCACTGTTCCCCGGCCACTCTTGGCAGTAGGTCCCGGGGAGGAATAATGCCCATGGAAGTAGGAGCTCCTACTTCCAAAGGGGCAAGTCAGCGGGAGAAGCCACTAGTTCTATCCGGCCAAGAGTCACTGTTCCCCGGCTACACTTGGCAGTAGGTCCCGGGGAGGAATAATGCCCATGGAAGTAGGAGCTACTACCTAAAAAGGGTGAAGACACTTGGCTCTAAGTCCCCGAGAGGTATACTGCCCATGGGAGTAAGAGCTCCTACTTCCAAAGGGGCAAGTCAGCGGGAGAAGCCACTTGGCCTACCCGGCCAAGAGTCACTGTTCCCCGGCCACACTTGGCAGTAGGTCCCGGGGAGGAATAATGCCCATGGAAGTAGGAGCTCCTACTTCCAAAGGGGAAAGTCAGCGGGAGAAGCCACTTGGCCTACCCGGCCAAGAGTCACTGTTCCCCGGCCACACTTGGCAGTAGGTCCCGGGGAGGAATAATGCCCATGGAAGTAGGAGCTCCTACTTCCAAAGGGGCAAGTCAGCGGGAGAAGCCACTTGGCCTATCCGGCCACATGTCACTGTCCCCCGGCCACACTTGGCTGTAGGTCCCGGGGAGGAATAATGCCCATGGAAGTAGGAGCTCCTACTTCCAAAGGGGCAAGTCAGCGAAGAAGCCACTAGTTCTATCCGGCCAAGAGTCACTGTTCCCCGGCCTTACTTGGCAGTAGGTCCCGGGGAGGAATAATGCCCATGGAAGTAGGAGCTCCTACTTCCAAAGGGGCAAGTCAGCGGGAGAAGCCACTTGGCCTATCCGGCCAAGAGTCACTGTTCCCCGGCCACACTTGGCAATAGGTCCCGGGGAGGAATAATGCCCATGGAAGTAGGAGCTCCTACTTCCAAAGGGGCAAGTCAGCGGGAGAAGCCACTAGTTCTATCCGGCCAAGAGTCACTGTTCCCCGGCTACACTTGGCAGTAGGTCCCGGGGAGGAATAATGCCCATGGAAGTAGGAGCTACTACCTCCAAAGGGTGAAGACACTTGGCTCTAAGTCCCCGAGAGGTATACTGC
The DNA here is from genome assembly GCF_040894005.1 of Engystomops pustulosus. Classification (NCBI taxonomy): domain Eukaryota; kingdom Metazoa; phylum Chordata; class Amphibia; order Anura; family Leptodactylidae; genus Engystomops; species Engystomops pustulosus. Next base: position 77,422 of record NW_027285209.1, on the reverse strand, counting down.
CCATGGGAGTAAGAGCTCCTACTTCCAAAGGGGCAAGTCAGCGGGAGAAGCCACTTGGCCTACCCGGCCAAGAGTCACTGTTCCCCGGCCACACTTGGCAGTAGGTCCCGGGGAGGAATAATGCCCATGGAAGTAGGAGCTCCTACTTCCAAAGGGGCAAGTCAGCGGGAGAAGCCGCTTGGCCTACCCGGCCAAGAGTCACTGTTCCCCGGCCACACTTGGCAGTAGGTCCCGGGGAGGAATAATGCCCATGGAAGTAGGAGCTCCTACTTCCAAAGGGGCAAGTCAGCGGGAGAAGCCACTTGGCCTATCCGGCCAAGAGTCACTGTTCCCCGGCCACACTTGGCAATAGGTCCCGGGGAGGAATAATGCCCATGGAAGTAGGAGCTCCTACTTCCAAAGGGGCAAGTCAGCGGGAGAAGCCACTAGTTCTATCCGGCCAAGAGTCACTGTTCCCCGGCCACACTTGGCAGTAGGTCCCGGGGAGGAATAATGCCCATGGAAGTAGGAGCTACCACCTCCAAAGGGTGAAGACACTTGGCTCTAAGTCCCCGAGAGGTATACTGCCCATGGGAGTAAGAGCTCCTACTTCCAAAGGGGCAAGTCAGCGGGAGAAGCCACTTGGCCTATCCGGCCAAGAGTCACTGTTCCCCGGCCACACTTGGCAGTAGGTCCCGGAGAGGAATAGTGCCCATGGAAGTAGGAGCTCCTACTTCCAAAGGGGCAAGTCAGCGGGAGAAGCCACTTGGCCTACACGGCCAAGAGTCACTGTTCCCCGGCCACACTTGGCAGTAGGTCCCGGGGAGGAATAATGCCCATGGAAGTAGGAGCTACTACCTCCAAAGGGGCAAGTCAGCGGGAGAAGCCACTTGGCCTATCCGGCCAAGAGTCACTGTTCCCCGGCCACTCTTGGCAGTAGGTCCCGGGGAGGAATAATGCCCATGGAAGTAGGAGCTCCTACCTCCAAAGGGGCAAGTCAGCGGGAGAAGCCACTTGGCCTACCCGGCCAAGAGTCACTGTTCCCCGGCCACACTTGGCAGTAGGTCCCGGGGAGGAATAATGCCCATGGAAGTAAGAGCTCCTACTTCCAAAGGGGCAGGTCAGCGGGAGAAGCCACTTGGCCTATCCGGCCACATGTCACTGTCCCCCGGCCAAGCTTGGCTGTAGGTCCCGGGGAGGAATAATGCCCATGGAAGTAGGAGCTCCTACTTCCAAAGGGGCAAGTCAGCGGGAGAAGCCACTTGGCCTATCCGGCCAAGAGTCACTGTTCCCCGGCCACACTTGGCAGTAGGTCCCGGGGAGGAATAATGCCCATGGAAGTAAGAGCTCCTACTTCCAAAGGGGCAGGTCAGCGGGAGAAGCCACTTGGCCTATCCGGCCACATGTCACTGTCCCCCGGCCAAGCTTGGCTGTAGGTCCCGGGGAGGAATAATGCCCATGGAAGTAGGAGCTCCTACTTCCAAAGGGGCAAGTCAGCGGAAGAAGCCACTAGTTCTATCCGGCCAAGAGTCACTGTTCCCCGGCCACACTTGGCAGTAGGTCCCGGGGAGGAATAATGCCCATGGAAGTAGGAGCTCCTACTTCCAAAGGGGCAAGTCAGCGGGAGAAGCCACTTGGCCTATCCGGCCAAGAGTCACTGTTCCCCGGCCACACTTGGCAGTAGGTCCCGGGGAGGAATAATGCCCATGGAAGTAGGAGCTCCTACTTCCAAAGGGGCAAGTCAGCGGGAGAAGCCACTTGGCCTACCCGGCCAAGAGTCACTGTTCCCCGGCCACACTTGGCAGTAGGTCCCGGGGAGGAATAATGCCCATGGAAGTAGGAGCTCCTACCTCCAAAGGGGCAAGTCAGCGGGAGAAGCCACTTGGCCTATCCGGCCAAGAGTCACTGTTCCCCGGCCACACTTGGCAGTAGGTCCCGGGGAGGAATAATGCCCATGGAAGTAAGAGCTCCTACTTCCAAAGGGGCAAGTCAGCGGGAGAAGCCACTTGGCCTATCCGGCCACATGTCACTGTCCCCCGGCCAAGCTTGGCTGTAGGTCCCGGGGAGGAATAATGCCCATGGAAGTAGGAGCTCCTACTTCCAAAGGGGCAAGTCAGCGGAAGAAGCCACTAGTTCTATCCGGCCAAGAGTCACTGTTCCCCGGCCACACTTGGCAGTAGGTCCCGGGGAGGAATAATGCCCATGGAAGTAGGAGCTCCTACTTCCAAAGGGGCAAGTCAGCGGGAGAAGCCACTTGGCCTATCCGGCCAAGAGTCACTGTTCCCCGGCCACACTTGGCAGTAGGTCCCGGGGAGGAATAATGCCCATGGAAGTAGGAGCTCCTACTTCCAAAGGGGCAAGTCAGCGGGAGAAGCCACTAGTTCTATCCGGCCAAGAGTCACTGTTCCCCGGCAACACTTGGCAGTAGGTCCCGGGGAGGAATAATGCCCATGGAAGTAGGAGCTACTACCTCCAAAGGGTGAAGACACTTGGCTCTAAGTCCCCGAGAGGTATACTGCCCATGGGAGTAAGAGCTCCTACTTCCAAAGGGGCAAGTCAGCGGGAGAAGCCACTTGGCCTATCCGGCCAAGAGTCACTGTTCCCCGGCCACACTTGGCAGTAGGTCCCGGGGAGGAATAATGCCCATGGAAGTAGGAGCTCCTACTTCCAAAGGGGCAAGTCAGCGGGAGAAGCCACTTGGGCTATCCGGCCACATGTCACTGTCCCCCGGCCACACTTGGCAGTAGGTCCCGGGGAGGAATAATGCCCATGGAAGTAAGAGCTCCTACTTCCAAAGGGGCAAGTCAGCGGGAGAAGCCACTTGGCCTAACCGGCCACATGTCACTGTCCCCCGGCCACACTTGGCAGTAGGTCCCGGGGAGGAATAATGCCCATGGAAGTAAGAGCTCCTACTTCCAAAGGGGCAAGTCAGCGGGAGCAGCCACTTGGCCTATCCGGCCAAGAGTCACTGTTCCCCGGCCACACTTGGTAGTAGGTCCCGGGGAGGAATAATGCCCATGGAAGTAGGAGCTCCTACTTCCAAAGGGGCAAGTCAGCGGGAGCAGCCACTTGGCCTATCCGTCCAAGAGTCACTGTTCCCCGGCCACACTTGGCTGTAGGTCCCGGGGAGGAATAATGCCCATGGAAGTAAGAGCTCCTACTTCCAAAGGGGCAAGTCAGCGGGAGAAGCCACTTGGCCTATCCGGCCACATGTCACTGTCCCCCGGCCACACTTGGCAGTAGGTCCCGGGGAGGAATAATGCCCATGGAAGTAGGAGCTACTACCTCCAAAGAGTGAAGACACTTGGCTGTAAGTCCCCGAGAGGTATAGTGCCCATGGAAGTAAGAGCTCCTACTTCCAAAGGGGCAAGTCAGCGGGAGAAGCCACTTGGCCTATCCGGCCAAGAGTCACTGTTCCCCGGCCACACTTGGCAGTAGGTCCCGGGGAGGAATAATGCCCATGGAAGTAGGAGCTCCTACTTCCAAAGGGGCAAGTCAGCGGGAGAAGCCACTTGGCCTATCCGGCCACATGTCACTGTCCCCCGGCCACTCTTGGCAGTAGGTCCCGGGGAGGAATAATGCCCATGGAAGTAGGAGCTCCTACTTCCAAAGGGGCAAGTCAGCGGGAGAAGCCACTTGGCCTATCCGGCCACATGTCACTGTCCCCCGGCCACTCTTGGCAGTAGGTCCCGGGGAGGAATAATGCCCATGGAAGTAGGAGCTCCTACTTCCAAAGGGGCAAGTCAGCGGGAGAAGCCACTTGGCCTACCCAGGCAAGAGTCACTGTTCCCCGGCCACACTTGGCAGTAGGTCCCGGGGAGGAATAATGCCCATGGAAGTAGGAGCTCCTACTTCCAAAGGGTCAAGTCAGCGGGAGAAGCCACTTGGCCTATCCGGCCAAGAGTCACTGTTCCCCGGTCACACTTGGCAGTAGGTCCCGGGGAGGAATAATGCCCATGGAAGTAGGAGCTCCTACTTCCAAAGGGGCAAGTCAGCGGGAGAAGTGACTTGGCCTATCCGAACAAGAGTCACTGTTCCCCGGCCACACTTGGCAGGAGGTCCCGGGGAGGAATAATGCCCATGGAAGTAGGAGCTACTACCTCCAAAGGGTGAAGACACTTGGCTCTAAGTCCCCGAGAGGTATAGTGCCCATGGAAGTAGGAGCTCCTACTTCCAAAGGGGCAAGTCAGCGGGAGAAGCAACTTGGCCTATCCGGCCAAGAGTCACTGTTCCCCGGCCACACTTGGCAGGAGGTCCCGGGGAGGAATAATGCCCATGGAAGTAGGAGCTCCTACTTCCAAAGGGTCAAGTCAGCGGGAGAAGCCACTTGGCCTATCCGGCCAAGAGTCACTGTTCCCCGGCCACACTTGGCAGTAGGTCCCGGGGAGGAATAATGCCCATGGAAGTAGGAGCTCCTACTTCCAAAGGGGAAAGTAAGCGGGAGAAGCAACTTGGCCTATCCGGCCAAGAGTCACTGTTCCCCGGCCACACTTGGCAGTAGGTCCCGGGGAGGAATAATGCCCATGGAAGTAGGAGCTCCTACTTCCAAAGGGGCAAGTCAGCGGGAGAAGCCACTTGGCCTATCCGGCCAAGAGTCACTGTTCCCCGGCCACACTTGGCAGGAGGTCCCGGGGAGGAATAATGCCCATGGAAGTAGGAGCTCCTACTTCCAAAGGGGCAAGTCAGCGGGAGAAGCCACTTGGGCTATCCGGCCACATGTCACTGTCCCCCGGCAACACTTGGCAGTAGGTCCCGGGGAGGAATAATGCCCATGGAAGTAAGAGCTCCTACTTCCAAAGGGGCAAGTCAGCGGGAGAAGCCACTTGGCCTATCCGGCCACATGTCACTGTCCCCCGGCCACACTTGGCAGTAGGTCCCGGGGAGGAATAATGCCCATGGAAGTAAGAGCTCCTACTTCCAAAGGGGCAAGTCAGCGGGAGCAGCCACTTGGCCTATCCGGCCAAGAGTCACTGTTCCCCGGCCACACTTGGCAGTAGGTCCCGGGGAGGAATAATGCCCATGGAAGTAGGAGCTCCTACTTCCAAAGGGGCAAGTCAGCGGGAGCAGCCACTTGGCCTATCCGTCCAAGAGTCACTGTTCCCCGGCCACACTTGGCTGTAGGTCCCGGGGAGGAATAATGCCCATGGAAGTAAGAGCTCCTACTTCCAAAGGGGCAAGTCAGCGGGAGAAGCCACTTGGCCTATCCGGCCACATGTCACTGTCCCCCGGCCACACTTGGCAGTAGGTCCCGGGGAGGAATAATGCCCATGGAAGTAGGAGCTACTACCTCCAAAGGGTGAAGACACTTGGCTCTAAGTCCTCGAGAGGTATACTGCCCATGGAAGTAAGAGCTCCTACTTCCATAGGGGCAAGTCAGCGGGAGAAGCCACTTGGCCTATCCGGCCACATGTCACTGTCCCCCGGCCAAGCTTGGCTGTAGGTCCCGGGGAGGAATAATGCCCATGGAAGTAGGAGCTCCTACTTCCAAAGGGGCAAGTCAGCGGAAGAAGCCACTAGTTCTATCCGGCCAAGAGTCACTGTTCCCCGGCCACACTTGGCAGTAGGTCCCGGGGAGGAATAATGCCCATGGAAGTAGGAGCTCCTACTTCCAAAGGGGCAAGTCAGCGGGAGAAGCCACTTGGCCTACCCAGGCAAGAGTCACTGTTCCCCGGCCACACTTGGCAGTAGGTCCCGGGGAGGAATAATGCCCATGGAAGTAGGAGCTCCTACTTCCAAAGGGGCAAGTCAGCGGGAGAAGCCACTTGGCCTATCCGGCCAAGAGTCACTGTTCCCCGGCCACACTTGGCAGTAGGTCCCGGGGAGGAATAATGACCATGGAAGTAAGAGCTCCTACTTCCAAAGGGGCAAGTCAGCGGGAGAAGCCACTTGGCCTATCCGGCCAAGAGTCACTGTTCCCCGGCCACACTTGGCAGTAGGTCCCGGGGAGGAATAATGCCCATGGAAGTAAGAGCTCCTACTTCCATAGGGGCAAGTCAGCGGGAGAAGCCACTTGGCCTATCCGGCCAAGAGTCACTGTTCCCCGGCCACACTTGGCAGTAGGTCCCGGGGAGGAATAATGCCCATGGAAGTAGGAGCTCACTTGGCTCTAAGTCTTCGAGAGGTATAATGCCCATGGAAGTAAGAGCTCCTACTTCCAAAGGGGCAAGTCAGCGGGAGAAGCCACTTCGCCTACCCGGCCAAGTGTCACTGTCCCCCGGCCAGACTTGGCGGCAAGTCCCGGGGAGGAATAATGCCCATGGAAGTAGGAGCTCCTACTTCCGAAGGGGCAAGTCAGCGGGAGAAGCCACTTCGCCTACCCGGCCAAGTGTCACTGTCCCCCGGCCAGACTTGGCGGCAAGTCCCGGGGAGGAATAATGCCCATGGAAGTAGGAGCTCACTTGGCTCTAAGTCTTCGAGAGGTATAATGCCCATGGAAGTAAGAGCTCCTACTTCCAAAGGGGCAAGTCAGCGGGAGAAGCCACTTCGCCTACCCGGCCAAGTGTCACTGTCCCCCGGCCAGACTTGGCGGCAAGTCCCGGGGAGGAATAATGCCCATGGAAGTAGGAGCTCCTACTTCCAAAGGGGCAAGTCAGCGGGAGCAGCCACTTGGCCTATCCGGCCAAGAGTCACTGTTCCCCGGCCACACTTGGCAGTAGGTCCCGGGGAGGAATAATGCCCATGGAAGTAGGAGCTCCTACTTCCAAAGGGGCAAGTCAGCGGGAGCAGCCACTTGGCCTATCCGTCCAAGAGTCACTGTTCCCCGGCCACACTTGGCTGTAGGTCCCGGGGAGGAATAATGCCCATGGAAGTAAGAGCTCCTACTTCCAAAGGGGCAAGTCAGCGGGAGAAGCCACTTGGCCTATCCGGCCACATGTCACTGTCCCCCGGCCACACTTGGCAGTAGGTCCCGGGGAGGAATAATGCCCATGGAAGTAGGAGCTACTACCTCCAAAGAGTGAAGACACTTGGCTCTAAGTCCACGAGAGGTATAGTGCCCATGGAAGTAAGAGCTCCTACTTCCAAAGGGTCAAGTCAGCGGGAGAAGCCACTTGGCCTATCCGGCCAAGAGTCACTGTTCCCCGGCCACACTTGGCAGTAGGTCCCGGAGAGGAATAATGCCCATGGAAGTAGGAGCTCCTACTTCCAAAGGGGCAAGTCAGCGGGAGAAGCCACTTGGCATATACGGCCAAGAGTCACTGTTCCCCGGCCACACTTGGCAGTAGGTCCCGGGGAGGAATAATGCCCATGGAAGTAGGAGCTCCTACTTCCAAAGGGGCAAGTCAGCGGGAGAAGCCACTTGGCCTATCCGGCCACATGTCACTGTCCCCCGGCCACTCTTGGCAGTAGGTCCCGGGGAGGAATAATGCCCATGGAAGTAGGAGCTCCTACTTCCAAAGGGGCAAGTCAGCGGGAGAAGCCACTTGGCCTACCCAGGCAAGAGTCACTGTTCCCCGGCCACACTTGGCAGTAGGTCCCGGGGAGGAATAATGCCCATGGAAGTAGGAGCTCCTACTTCCAAAGGGTCAAGTCAGCGGGAGAAGCCACTTGGCCTATCCGGCCAAGAGTCACTGTTCCCCGCCCACACTTGGCAGTAGGTCCCGGGGAGGAATAATGCCCATGGAAGTAGGAGCTCCTACTTCCAAAGGGGCAAGTCAGCGGGAGAAGCCACTTGGCCTATCCGAACAAGAGTCACTGTTCCCCGGCCACACTTGGCAGGAGGTCCCGGGGAGGAATAATGCCCATGGAAGTAGGAGCTACTACCTCCAAAGGGTGAAGACACTTGGCTCTAAGTCCCCGAGAGGTATAGTGCCCATGGAAGTAGGAGCTCCTACTTCCAAAGGGGCAAGTCAGCGGGAGAAGCAACTTGGCCTATCCGGCCAAGAGTCACTGTTCCCCGGCCACACTTGGCAGGAGGTCCCGGGGAGGAATAATGCCCATGGAAGTAGGAGCTCCTACTTCCAAAGGGTCAAGTCAGCGGGAGAAGCCACTTGGCCTATCCGGCCAAGAGTCACTGTTCCCCGGCCACACTTGGCAGTAGGTCCCGGGGAGGAATAATGCCCATGGAAGTAGGAGCTCCTACTTCCAAAGGGGAAAGTAAGCGGGAGAAGCCACTTGGCCTATCCGGCCAAGAGTCACTGTTCCCCGGCCACACTTGGCAGTAGGTCCCGGGGAGGAATAATGCCCATGGAAGTAGGAGCTCCTACTTCCAAAGGGGAAAGTAAGCGGGAGAAGCAACTTGGCCTATCCGGCCAAGAGTCACTGTTCCCCGGCCACACTTGGCAGTAGGTCCCGGGGAGGAATAATGCCCATGGAAGTAGGAGCTCCTACTTCCAAAGGGGCAAGTCAGCGGGAGAAGCCACTTGGCCTATCCGGCCAAGAGTCACTGTTCCCCGGCCACACTTGGCAGGAGGTCCCGGGGAGGAATAATGCCCATGGAAGTAGGAGCTCCTACTTCCAAAGGGGCAAGTCAGCGGGAGAAGCCACTTGGGCTATCCGGCCACATGTCACTGTCCCCCGGCAACACTTGGCAGTAGGTCCCGGGGAGGAATAATGCCCATGGAAGTAAGAGCTCCTACTTCCAAAGGGGCAAGTCAGCGGGAGAAGCCACTTGGCCTATCCGGCCACATGTCACTGTCCCCCGGCCACACTTGGCAGTAGGTCCCGGGGAGGAATAATGCCCATGGAAGTAAGAGCTCCTACTTCCAAAGGGGCAAGTCAGCGGGAGCAGCCACTTGGCCTATCCGGCCAAGAGTCACTGTTCCCCGGCCACACTTGGCAGTAGGTCCCGGGGAGGAATAATGCCCATGGAAGTAGGAGCTCCTACTTCCAAAGGGGCAAGTCAGCGGGAGCAGCCACTTGGCCTATCCGTCCAAGAGTCACTGTTCCCCGGCCACACTTGGCTGTAGGTCCCGGGGAGGAATAATGCCCATGGAAGTAAGAGCTCCTACTTCCAAAGGGGCAAGTCAGCGGGAGAAGCCACTTGGCCTATCCGGCCACATGTCACTGTCCCCCGGCCACACTTGGCAGTAGGTCCCGGGGAGGAATAATGCCCATGGAAGTAGGAGCTACTACCTCCAAAGGGTGAAGACACTTGGCTCTAAGTCCTCGAGAGGTATACTGCCCATGGAAGTAAGAGCTCCTACTTCCATAGGGGCAAGTCAGCGGGAGAAGCCACTTGGCCTATCCGGCCACATGTCACTGTCCCCCGGCCAAGCTTGGCTGTAGGTCCCGGGGAGGAATAATGCCCATGGAAGTAGGAGCTCCTACTTCCAAAGGGGCAAGTCAGCGGAAGAAGCCACTAGTTCTATCCGGCCAAGAGTCACTGTTCCCCGGCCACACTTGGCAGTAGGTCCCGGGGAGGAATAATGCCCATGGAAGTAGGAGCTCCTACTTCCAAAGGGGCAAGTCAGCGGGAGAAGCCACTTGGCCTACCCAGGCAAGAGTCACTGTTCCCCGGCCACACTTGGCAGTAGGTCCCGGGGAGGAATAATGCCCATGGAAGTAGGAGCTCCTACTTCCAAAGGGGCAAGTCAGCGGGAGAAGCCACTTGGCCTATCCGGCCAAGAGTCACTGTTCCCCGGCCACACTTGGCAGTAGGTCCCGGGGAGGAATAATGACCATGGAAGTAAGAGCTCCTACTTCCAAAGGGGCAAGTCAGCGGGAGAAGCCACTTGGCCTATCCGGCCAAGAGTCACTGTTCCCCGGCCACACTTGGCAGTAGGTCCCGGGGAGGAATAATGCCCATGGAAGTAAGAGCTCCTACTTCCATAGGGGCAAGTCAGCGGGAGAAGCCACTTGGCCTATCCGGCCAAGAGTCACTCTTCCCCGGCTACACTTGGCAGTAGGTCCCGGGGAGGAATAATGACCATGGAAGTAAGAGCTCCTACTTCCAAAGGGGCAAGTCAGCGGGAGAAGCCACTTGGCCTATCCGGCCAAGAGTCACTGTTCCCCGGCCACACTTGGCAGTAGGTCCCGGGGAGGAATAATGCCCATGGAAGTAAGAGCTCCTACTTCCAAAGGGGCAAGTCAGCGGGAGAAGCCACTTGGCCTATCCGGCCAAGAGTCACTGTTCCCCGGCCACACTTGGCAGTAGGTCCCGGGGAGGAATAATGCCCATGGAAGTAGGAGCTCCTACTTCCAAAGGGGCAAGTCAGCGGGAGAAGCCACTTGGCCTATCCGGCAAAGAGTCACTGTTCCCCGGCTACACTTGGCAGTAGGTCCCGGGGAGGAATAATGACCATGGAAGTAAGAGCTCCTACTTCCAAAGGGGCAAGTCAGCGGGAGAAGCCACTTGGCCTATCCGGCCAAGAGTCACTGTTCCCCGGCCACACTTGGCAGTAGGTCCCGGGGAGGAATAATGCCCATGGAAGTAAGAGCTCCTACTTCCAAAGGGGCAAGTCAGCGGGAGAAGCCACTTGGCCTATCCGGCCAAGAGTCACTGTTCCCCGGCCACACTTGGCAGTAGGTCCCGGGGAGGAATAATGCCCATGGAAGTAGGAGCTCCTACTTCCAAAGGGGCAAGTCAGCGGGAGAAGCCACTTGGCCTATCCGGCCAGGAGTCACTGTTCCCCGGCCACTCTTGGCTGTAGGTCCCGGGGAGGAATAATGCCCATGGAAGTAAGAGCTCCTACTTCCAAAGGGGCAAGTCAGCGGGAGAAGCCACTTGGCCTATCCGGCCACATGTCACTGTCCCCCGGCCACACTTGGCAGTAGGTCCCGGGGAGGAATAATGCCCATGGAAGTAGGAGCTACTACCTCCAAAGGGTGAAGACACTTGGCTCTAAGTCCTCGAGAGGTATACTGCCCATGGAAGTAAGAGCTCCTACTTCCATAGGGGCAAGTCAGCGGGAGAAGCCACTTGGCCTATCCGGCCACATGTCACTGTCCCCCGGCCAAGCTTGGCTGTAGGTCCCGGGGAGGAATAATGCCCATGGAAGTAGGAGCTCCTACTTCCAAAGGGGCAAGTCAGCGGAAGAAGCCACTAGTTCTATCCGGCCAAGAGTCACTGTTCCCCGGCCACACTTGGCAGTAGGTCCCGGGGAGGAATAATGCCCATGGAAGTAGGAGCTCCTACTTCCAAAGGGGCAAGTCAGCGGGAGAAGCCACTTGGCCTACCCAGGCAAGAGTCACTGTTCCCCGGCCACACTTGGCAGTAGGTCCCGGGGAGGAATAATGCCCATGGAAGTAGGAGCTCCTACTTCCAAAGGGGCAAGTCAGCGGGAGAAGCCACTTGGCCTATCCGGCCAAGAGTCACTGTTCCCCGGCCACACTTGGCAGTAGGTCCCGGGGAGGAATAATGACCATGGAAGTAAGAGCTCCTACTTCCAAAGGGGCAAGTCAGCGGGAGAAGCCACTTGGCCTATCCGGCCAAGAGTCACTGTTCCCCGGCCACACTTGGCAGTAGGTCCCGGGGAGGAATAATGCCCATGGAAGTAAGAGCTCCTACTTCCATAGGGGCAAGTCAGCGGGAGAAGCCACTTGGCCTATCCGGCCAAGAGTCACTCTTCCCCGGCCAGACTTGGCGGGAAGTCCCGGGGAGGAATAATGCCCATGGAAGTAGGAGCTCCTACTTCCAAAGGGGCAAGTCAGCGGGAGAAGCCACTTCGCCTACCCGGCCAAGTGTCACTGTCCCCCGGCCAGACTTGGCGGCAAGTCCCGGGGAGGAATAATGCCCATGGAAGTAGGAGCTCCTACTTCCAAAGGGGCAAGTCAGCGGGAGAAGCCACTTCGCCTACCCGGCCAAGTGTCACTGTCCCCCGGCCAGACTTGGCGGCAAGTCCCGGGGAGGAATAATGCCCATGGAAGTAGGAGCTCCTACTTCCAAAGGGGCAAGTCAGCGGGAGAAGCCACTTCGCCTACCCGGCCAAGTGTCACTGTCCCCCGGCCAGACTTGGCGGCAAGTCCCGGGGAGGAATAATGCCCATGGAAGTAGGAGCTCACTTGGCTCTAAGTCTTCGAGAGGTATAATGCCCATGGAAGTAAGAGCTCCTACTTCCAAAGGGGCAAGTCAGCGGGAGAAGCCACTTCGCCTACCCGGCCAAGTGTCACTGTCCCCCGGCCAGACTTGGCGGGAAGTCCCGGGGAGGAATAATGCCCATGGAAGTAGGAGCTCCTACTTCCAAAGGGGCAAGTCAGCGGGAGAAGCCACTTCGCCTACCCGGCCAAGTGTCACTGTCCCCCGGCCAGACTTGGCGGCAAGTCCCGGGGAGGAATAATGCCCATGGAAGTAGGAGCTCCTACTTCCAAAGGGGCAAGTCAGCGGGAGAAGCCACTTCGCCTACCCGGCCAAGTGTCACTGTCCCCCGGCCAGACTTGGCGGCAAGTCCCGGGGAGGAATAATGCCCATGGAAGTAGGAGCTCACTTGGCTCTAAGTCTTCGAGAGGTATAATGCCCATGGAAGTAAGAGCTCCTACTTCCAAAGGGGCAAGTCAGCGGGAGAAGCCACTTCGCCTACCCGGCCAAGTGTCACTGTCCCCCGGCCAGACTTGGCGGCAAGTCCCGGGGAGGAATAATGCCCATGGAAGTAGGAGCTCCTACTTCCAAAGGGGCAAGTCAGCGGGAGAAGCCACTTCGCCTACCCGGCCAAGTGTCACTGTCCCCCGGCCAGACTTGGCGGCAAGTCCCGGGGAGGAATAATGCCCATGGAAGTAGGAGCTCCTACTTCCAAAGGGGCAAGTCAGCGGGAGAAGCCACTTCGCCTACCCGGCCAAGTGTCACTGTCCCCCGGCCAGACTTGGCGGCAAGTCCCGGGGAGGAATAATGCCCATGGAAGTAGGAGCTCACTTGGCTCTAAGTCTTCGAGAGGTATAATGCCCATGGAAGTAAGAGCTCCTACTTCCAAAGGGGCAAGTCAGCGGGAGAAGCCACTTCGCCTACCCGGCCAAGTGTCACTGTCCCCCGGCCAGACTTGGCGGCAAGTCCCGGGGAGGAATAATGCCCCATGGAGCTCGGGCAGACTAGAAGTAACCTCGTCTGCCCGCTGGAGGGCGCCCTTCCCGGAGCGGAGGGGACCCCCTTGGCCACAAAGTGCAAGCCGAGTTTGGAGCTCGAAACCCGGCCACGCTTGGTCGTAGGTCCCGGTGAGGAACATGGCCATGGAAGTCGGAGCTCAAACCTCCAAATTGACCTCAGCGGGAGCACTTGCTGAGGCTGCCCGGGCATGGGTTACTGTTCCCCGGGCACACTTGGTCGTAGGTCCAAGTGTGGAACGTGTCCATGGAAGTTGAAGTGAAGAGAACCGCGAAAGGGAGTTTTTGCGCGAAGCCGCGGCCGAGGAGGGCTCACCGATCCCGGCGTGATTTCTGCCAGGCCCGGTACCCAAACCGAACTCCGCATGGTGGCTGGATCCGCGACCCTGGAACCCTGGGCCGGGAGCCTAGGGGCGAGAGGGGCCCCATGGAGCTCGGGCAGACTAGAAGTACCCTCGTCTGCCCGCTGGAGGGCGCCCTTCCCGGAGCGGAGGGGACCCCCCAAGCGACCAAGTGCAAGCCGAGTTTGGAGCTCGAAACCCGGCCACACTTGGTAGTATGTCCCGGTGAGGAACATGCCCATGGAAGTAAGAGCTCAGCGGGAGCAGCCACTCAGGCTACCCGGGAATGTGTCACTGTCCCCCGGCCAAGACTTGGCGGCAAGTCCCGGGGAGGAATAGTTCCCATGGAAGTAGCTCAGCGGGAGCAGCCGCTCAGGCTACCCGGGAATGTGTCACTGTCCCCCGGCCAGACTTGGCGGCAGGTCCCGGGGAGGAATAGTGCTCATGGAAGTAGCTCAGCGGGAGCAGCCACTCAGGCTACCCGGGAATGTGTCACTGTCCCTCGGCCACACTTGGTCGTTGATTCCTGATGAGGAACATGCCCATGGAACTAAAGAGTGCAGCGGGAGCAGCCGCTCAGGCTACCCGGGAATGTGTCACTGTCCCCCGGCCAGACTTGGCGGCAGGTCCCGGGGAGGAATAGTGCCCATGGAAGTCGGAGCTCCAACCTCCAAGTTGACCTCAGCGGGAGCAGCCGCTGAGGCTACCCGGGCATGGGTGACTGTTCCCCGGGCACACTTGGTCGTAGGTCCAAGTGTGGAACGTGTCCATGGAAGTTGAAGGGAAGAGAACCGCGAAAGGGAGTTTGGAGGCTGAGCCGCGGCCGAGGAGGTCTCACCGATCCCGGCGTGATTCCAGCCAGGCCCGGTACCCTATACCGAACTCGACAGGGTGGCTGTATCCGGGACCCTGGAACCCTGGGCGGGGAGCCTAGGGGCGAGAGGGGCCCCATGGAGCTCGGGCAGACTAGAAGTACCCTCGTCTGCCCGCTGGAGGGCGCCCTTCCCGGAGCGGAGGGGACCCCCCAAGCGACCAAGTGCAAGCCGAGTTTGGAGCTCGAAACCCGGCCACACTTGGTAGTATGTCCCGGTGAGGAACATGCCCATGGAAGTAAGAGCTCAGCGGGAGCAGCCACTCAGGCTACCCGGGAATGTGTCACTGTCCCCCGGCCAAGACTTGGCGGCAAGTCCCGGGGAGGAATAGTTCCCATGGAAGTAGCTCAGCGGGAGCAGCCACTCAGGCTACCCGGGAATGTGTCACTGTCCCCCGGCCAGACTTGGCGGCAGGTCCCGGGGAGGAATAGTGCTCATGGAAGTAGCTCAGCGGGAGCAGCTGCTGAGGCTACCCGGGAATGTGTCACTGTCCCTGGGCCACACTTGGTCGTTGGTTCCTGATGAGGAACATGCCCATGGAAGTAAGAGTTCAGCGGGAGAAGCCGCTCAGGCTACCCGGGAATGTGTCACTGTCCCCCGGCCAGACTTGGCGGCAGGTCCCGGGGAGGAACAGTGCCCATGGAAGTCGGAGCTCCAACCTCCAAGTTGACCTCAGCGGGAGCACTTGCTGAGGCTACCCGGGCATGGGCGACTGTTCCCCGGCCACACTTGGTCGGAGGTCCCGGTGTGGAACATGCCCATGGAAGTTGAAGGGAAGAGAACCGCGAAAGGGAGTTTGGAGGCTGAGCCGCGGCCGAGGAGGTCTCACCGATCCCGGCGTGATTCCAGCCAGGCCCGGTACCCTATACCGAACTCGGCAGGGTGGCTGTATCCGGGACCCTGGAACCCTGGGCGGGGAGCCTAGGGGCGAGAGGGGCCCCATGGAGCTCGGGCAGACTAGAAGTACCCTCGTCTGCCCGCTGGAGGGCGCCCTTCCCGGAGCGGAGGGGACCCCCAAGCGACCAAGTGCAAGCCGAGTTTGGAGCTCGAAACCCGGCCACACTTGGTAGTATGTCCCGGTGAGGAACATGCCCATGGAAGTAAGAGCTCAGCGGGAGCAGCCACTCAGGCTACCCGGCAATGTGTCACTGTCCCCCGGCCAAGACTTGGCGGCAAGTCCCGGGGAGGAATAGTGCCCATGGAAGTAGCTCAGCGGGAGCAGCCGCTCAGGCTACCCGGGAATGTGTCACTGTCCCCCGGCCAGACTTGGCGGCAGGTCCCGGGGAGGAATAGTGCTCATGGAAGTAGCTCAGCGGGAGCAGCTGCTGAAGATACCCGGGAATGTGTCACTGTCCCTGGGCCACACTTGGTCGTTGGTTCCTGATGAGGAACATGCCCATGGAAGTAAGAGTTCAGCGGGAGAAGCCGCTCAGGCTACCCGGGAATGTGTCACTGTCCCCCGGCCAGACTTGGCGGCAGGTCCCGGGGAGGAATAGTGCCCATGGAAGTCGGAGCTCCAACCTCCAAGTTGACCTCAGCGGGAGCACTTGCTGAGGCTACCCGGGCATGGGCGACTGTTCCCCGGCCACACTTGGTCGGAGGTCCCGGTGTGGAACATGCCCATGGAAGTTGAAGGGAAGAGAACCGCGAAAGGGAGTTTGGAGGCTGAGCCGCGGCCGAGGAGGTCTCACCGATCCCGGCGTGATTCCAGCCAGGCCCGGTACCCTATACCGAACTCGGCAGGGTGGCTGTATCCGGGACCCTGGAACCCTGGGCGGGGAGCCTAGGGGCGAGAGGGGCCCCATGGAGCTCGGGCAGACTAGAAGTACCCTCGTCTGCCCGCTGGAGGGCGCCCTTCCCGGAGCGGAGGGGACCCCCAAGCGACCAAGTGCAAGCCGAGTTTGGAGCTCGAAACCCGGCCACACTTGGTAGTATGTCCCGGTGAGGAACATGCCCATGGAAGTAAGAGCTCAGCGGGAGCAGCCACTCAGGCTACCCGGCAATGTGTCACTGTCCCCCGGCCAAGACTTGGCGGCAAGTCCCGGGGAGGAATAGTGCCCATGGAAGTAGCTCAGCGGGAGCAGCCGCTCAGGCTACCCGGGAATGTGTCACTGTCCCCCGGCCAGACTTGGCGGCAGGTCCCGGGGAGGAATAGTGCTCATGGAAGTAGCTCAGCGGGAGCAGCTGCTGAAGATACCCGGGAATGTGTCACTGTCCCTGGGCCACACTTGGTCGTTGGTTCCTGATGAGGAACATGCCCATGGAAGTAAGAGTTCAGCGGGAGAAGCCGCTCAGGCTACCCGGGAATGTGTCACTGTCCCCCGGCCAGACTTGGCGGCAGGTCCCGGGGAGGAATAGTGCCCATGGAAGTCGGAGCTCCAACCTCCAAGTTGACCTCAGCGGGAGCACTTGCTGAGGCTACCCGGGCATGGGCGACTGTTCCCCGGCCACACTTGGTCGGAGGTCCCGGTGTGGAACATGCCCATGGAAGTTGAAGGGAAGAGAACCGCGAAAGGGAGTTTGGAGGCTGAGCCGCGGCCGAGGAGGTCTCACCGATCCCGGCGTGATTCCAGCCAGGCCCGGTACCCTATACCGAACTCGGCAGGGTGGCTGTATCCGGGACCCTGGAACCCTGGGCGGGGAGCCTAGGGGCGAGAGGGGCCCCATGGAGCTCGGGCAGACTAGAAGTACCCTCGTCTGCCCGCTGGAGGGCGCCCTTCCCGGAGCGGAGGGGACCCCCAAGCGACCAAGTGCAAGCCGAGTTTGGAGCTCGAAACCCGGCCACACTTGGTAGTATGTCCCGGTGAGGAACATGCCCATGGAAGTAAGAGCTCAGCGGGAGCAGCCACTCAGGCTACCCGGCAATGTGTCACTGTCCCCCGGCCAAGACTTGGCGGCAAGTCCCGGGGAGGAATAGTGCCCATGGAAGTAGCTCAGCGGGAGCAGCCGCTCAGGCTACCCGGGAATGTGTCACTGTCCCCCGGCCAGACTTGGCGGCAGGTCCCGGGGAGGAATAGTGCTCATGGAAGTAGCTCAGCGGGAGCAGCTGCTGAAGATACCCGGGAATGTGTCACTGTCCCTGGGCCACACTTGGTCGTTGGTTCCTGATGAGGAACATGCCCATGGAAGTAAGAGTTCAGCGGGAGAAGCCGCTCAGGCTACCCGGGAATGTGTCACTGTCCCCCGGCCAGACTTGGCGGCAGGTCCCGGGGAGGAATAGTGCCCATGGAAGTCGGAGCTCCAACCTCCAAGTTGACCTCAGCGGGAGCACTTGCTGAGGCTACCCGGGCATGGGCGACTGTTCCCCGGCCACACTTGGTCGGAGGTCCCGGTGTGGAACATGCCCATGGAAGTTGAAGGGAAGAGAACCGCGAAAGGGAGTTTGGAGGCTGAGCCGCGGCCGAGGAGGTCTCACCGATCCCGGCGTGATTCCAGCCAGGCCCGGTACCCTATACCGAACTCGGCAGGGTGGCTGTATCCGGGACCCTGGAACCCTGGGCGGGGAGCCTAGGGGCGAGAGGGGCCCCATGGAGCTCGGGCAGACTAGAAGTACCCTCGTCTGCCCGCTGGAGGGCGCCCTTCCCGGAGCGGAGGGGACCCCCAAGCGACCAAGTGCAAGCCGAGTTTGGAGCTCGAAACCCGGCCACACTTGGTAGTATGTCCCGGTGAGGAACATGCCCATGGAAGTAAGAGCTCAGCGGGAGCAGCCACTCAGGCTACCCGGCAATGTGTCACTGTCCCCCGGCCAAGACTTGGCGGCAAGTCCCGGGGAGGAATAGTGCCCATGGAAGTAGCTCAGCGGGAGCAGCCGCTCAGGCTACCCGGGAATGTGTCACTGTCCCCCGGCCAGACTTGGCGGCAGGTCCCGGGGAGGAATAGTGCTCATGGAAGTAGCTCAGCGGGAGCAGCTGCTGAAGATACCCGGGAATGTGTCACTGTCCCTGGGCCACACTTGGTCGTTGGTTCCTGATGAGGAACATGCCCATGGAAGTAAGAGTTCAGCGGGAGAAGCCGCTCAGGCTACCCGGGAATGTGTCACTGTCCCCCGGCCAGACTTGGCGGCAGGTCCCGGGGAGGAATAGTGCCCATGGAAGTCGGAGCTCCAACCTCCAAGTTGACCTCAGCGGGAGCACTTGCTGAGGCTACCCGGGCATGGGCGACTGTTCCCCGGCCACACTTGGTCGGAGGTCCCGGTGTGGAACATGCCCATGGAAGTTGAAGGGAAGAGAACCGCGAAAGGGAGTTTGGAGGCTGAGCCGCGGCCGAGGAGGTCTCACCGATCCCGGCGTGATTCCAGCCAGGCCCGGTACCCTATACCGAACTCGACAGGGTGGCTGTATCCGGGACCCTGGAACCCTGGGCGGGGAGCCTAGGGGCGAGAGGGGCCCCATGGAGCTCGGGCAGACTAGAAGTACCCTCGTCTGCCCGCTGGAGGGCGCCCTTCCCGGAGCGGAGGGGACCCCCAAGCGACCAAGTGCAAGCCGAGTTTGGAGCTCGAAACCCGGCCACACTTGGTAGTATGTCCCGGTGAGGAACATGCCCATGGAAGTAAGAGCTCAGCGGGAGCAGCCACTCAGGCTACCCGGCAATGTGTCACTGTCCCCCGGCCAAGACTTGGCGGCAAGTCCCGGGGAGGAATAGTGCCCATGGAAGTAGCTCAGCGGGAGCAGCCGCTCAGGCTACCCGGGAATGTGTCACTGTCCCCCGGCCAGACTTGGCGGCAGGTCCCGGGGAGGAATAGTGCTCATGGAAGTAGCTCAGCGGGAGCAGCTGCTGAAGATACACGGGAATGTGTCACTGTCCCTGGGCCACACTTGGTCGTTGGTTCCTGATGAGGAACATGCCCATGGAAGTAAGAGTTCAGCGGGAGAAGCCGCTCAGGCTACCCGGGAATGTGTCACTGTCCCCCGGCCAGACTTGGCGGCAGGTCCCGGGGAGGAATAGTGCCCATGGAAGTCGGAGCTCCAACCTCCAAGTTGACCTCAGCGGGAGCACTTGCTGAGGCTACCCGGGCATGGGCGACTGTTCCCCGGCCACACTTGGTCGGAGGTCCCGGTGTGGAACATGCCCATGGAAGTTGAAGGGAAGAGAACCGCGAAAGGGAGTTTGGAGGCTGAGCCGCGGCCGAGGAGGTCTCACCGATCCCGGCGTGATTCCAGCCAGGCCCGGTACCCTATACCGAACTCGGCAGGGTGGCTGTATCCGGGACCCTGGAACCCTGGGCGGGGAGCCTAGGGGCGAGAGGGGCCCCATGGAGCTCGGGCAGACTAGAAGTACCCTCGTCTGCCCGCTGGAGGGCGCCCTTCCCGGAGCGGAGGGGACCCCCAAGCGACCAAGTGCAAGCCGAGTTTGGAGCTCGAAACCCGGCCACACTTGGTAGTTGGTCCCGGTGAGGAACATGCCCATGGAAGTAAGAGCTCAGCGGGAGCAGCCACTCAGGCTACCCGGCAATGTGTCACTGTCCCCCGGCCAAGACTTGGCGGCAAGTCCCGGGGAGGAATAGTGCCCATGGAAGTAGCTCAGCGGGAGCAGCTGCTGAGGCTACCCGGGAATGTGTCACTGTCCCCCGGCCAGACTTGGCGGCAGGTCCCGGGGAGGAATAGTGCTCATGGAAGTAGCTCAGCGGGAGCAGCTGCTGAGGCTACCCGGGAATGTGTCACTGTCCCTGGGCAACACTTGGTCGTTGGTTCCTGATGAGGAACATGCCCATGGAAGTAAGAGTTCAGCGGGAGAAGCCGCTCAAGCTACCCGGGAATGTGTCACTGTCCCCCGGCCAGACTTGGCGGCAGGTCCCGGGGAGGAATAGTGCCCATGGAAGTCGGAGCTCCAGCCTCCAAGTTGACCTCAGCGGGAGCAGCCGCTGAGGCTACCCGGGCATGGGTGACTGTTCCCCGGCCACACTTGGTCGGAGGTCCCGGTGTGGAACATGCCCATGGAAGTTGAAGGGAAGAGAACCGCGAAAGGGAGTCTTGAGGCTGAGCCGCGGCCGAGGAGGTCTCACCGATCCCGGCGTGATTCCAGCCAGGCCCGGTACCCTATACCGAACTCGACAGGGTGGCTGTATCCGGGACCCTGGAACCCTGGGCGGGGAGCCTAGGGGCGAGAGGGGCCCCATGGAGCTCGGGCAGACTAGAAGTACCCTCGTCTGCCCGCTGGAGGGCGCCCTTCCCGGAGCGGAGGGGACCCCCCAAGCGACCAAGTGCAAGCCGAGTTTGGAGCTCGAAACCCGGCCACACTTGGTAGTTGGTCCCGGTGAGGAACATGCCCATGGAAGTAAGAGCTCAGCGGGAGCAGCCACTCAGGCTACCCGGCAATGTGTCACTGTCCCCCGGCCAAGACTTGGCGGCAAGTCCCGGGGAGGAATAGTGCCCATGGAAGTAGCTCAGCGGGAGCAGCTGCTGAGGCTACCCGGGAATGTGTCACTGTCCCCCGGCCAGACTTGGCGGCAGGTCCCGGGGAGGAATAGTGCTCATGGAAGTAGCTCAGCGGGAGCAGCTGCTGAGGCTACCCGGGAATGTGTCACTGTCCCTGGGCCACACTTGGTCGTTGGTTCCTGATGAGGAACATGCCCATGGAAGTAAGAGTGCAGCGGGAGCAGCCGCTCAGGCTACCCGGGAATGTGTCACTGTCCCCCGGCCAGACTTGGCGGCAGGTCCCGGGGAGGAATAGTGCCCATGGAAGTCGGAGCTCCAACCTCCAAGTTGACCTCAGCGGGAGCACTTGCTGAGGCTACCCGGGCATGGGCGACTGTTCCCCGGCCACACTTGGTCGGAGGTCCCGGTGTGGAACATGCCCATGGAAGTTGAAGGGAAGAGAACCGCGAAAGGGAGTTTGGAGGCTGAGCCGCGGCCGAGGAGGTCTCACCGATCCCGGCGTGATTCCAGCCAGGCCCGGTACCCTATACCGAACTCGGCAGGGTGGCTGTATCCGGGACCCTGGAACCCTGGGCGGGGAGCCTAGGGGCGAGAGGGGCCCCATGGAGCTCGGGCAGACTAGAAGTACCCTCGTCTGCCCGCTGGAGGGCGCCCTTCCCGGAGCGGAGGGGACCCCCAAGCGACCAAGTGCAAGCCGAGTTTGGAGCTCGAAACCCGGCCACACTTGGTAGTATGTCCCGGTGAGGAACATGCCCATGGAAGTAAGAGCTCAGCGGGAGCAGCCACTCAGGCTACCCGGCAATGTGTCACTGTCCCCCGGCCAAGACTTGGCGGCAAGTCCCGGGGAGGAATAGTGCCCATGGAAGTAGCTCAGCGGGAGCAGCCGCTCAGGCTACCCGGGAATGTGTCACTGTCCCCCGGCCAGACTTGGCGGCAGGTCCCGGGGAGGAATAGTGCTCATGGAAGTAGCTCAGCGGGAGCAGCTGCTGAAGATACCCGGGAATGTGTCACTGTCCCTGGGCCACACTTGGTCGTTGGTTCCTGATGAGGAACATGCCCATGGAAGTAAGAGTTCAGCGGGAGAAGCCGCTCAGGCTACCCGGGAATGTGTCACTGTCCCCCGGCCAGACTTGGCGGCAGGTCCCGGGGAGGAATAGTGCCCATGGAAGTCGGAGCTCCAACCTCCAAGTTGACCTCAGCGGGAGCACTTGCTGAGGCTACCCGGGCATGGGCGACTGTTCCCCGGCCACACTTGGTCGGAGGTCCCGGTGTGGAACATGCCCATGGAAGTTGAAGGGAAGAGAACCGCGAAAGGGAGTTTGGAGGCTGAGCCGCGGCCGAGGAGGTCTCACCGATCCCGGCGTGATTCCAGCCAGGCCCGGTACCCTATACCGAACTCGACAGGGTGGCTGTATCCGGGACCCTGGAACCCTGGGCGGGGAGCCTAGGGGCGAGAGGGGCCCCATGGAGCTCGGGCAGACTAGAAGTACCCTCGTCTGCCCGCTGGAGGGCGCCCTTCCCGGAGCGGAGGGGACCCCCCAAGCGACCAAGTGCAAGCCGAGTTTGGAGCTCGAAACCCGGCCACACTTGGTAGTATGTCCCGGTGAGGAACATGCCCATGGAAGTAAGAGCTCAGCGGGAGCAGCCACTCAGGCTACCCGGGAATGTGTCACTGTCCCCCGGCCAAGACTTGGCGGCAAGTCCCGGGGAGGAATAGTGCCCATGGAAGTAGCTCAGCGGGAGCAGCCACTCAGGCTACCCGGGAATGTGTCACTGTCCCCCGGCCAAGACTTGGCGGCAAGTCCCGGGGAGGAATAGTGCTCATGGAAGTAGCTCAGCGGGAGCAGCTGCTGAGGCTACCCGGGAATGTGTCACTGTCCCTGGGCCACACTTGGTCGTTGGTTCCTGATGAGGAACATGCCCATGGAAGTAAGAGTTCAGCGGGAGAAGCCGCTCAAGCTACCCGGGAATGTGTCACTGTCCCCCGGCCAGACTTGGCGGCAGGTCCCGGGGAGGAACAGTGCCCATGGAAGTCGGAGCTCCAACCTCCAAGTTGACCTCAGCGGGAGCACTTGCTGAGGCTACCCGGGCATGGGCGACTGTTCCCCGGCCACACTTGGTCGGAGGTCCCGGTGTGGAACATGCCCATGGAAGTTGAAGGGAAGAGAACCGCGAAAGGGAGTTTGGAGGCTGAGCCGCGGCCGAGGAGGTCTCACCGATCCCGGCGTGATTCCAGCCAGGCCCGGTACCCTATACCGAACTCGGCAGGGTGGCTGTATCCGGGACCCTGGAACCCTGGGCGGGGAGCCTAGGGGCGAGAGGGGCCCCATGGAGCTCGGGCAGACTAGAAGTACCCTCGTCTGCCCGCTGGAGGGCGCCCTTCCCGGAGCGGAGGGGACCCCCAAGCGACCAAGTGCAAGCCGAGTTTGGAGCTCGAAACCCGGCCACACTTGGTAGTATGTCCCGGTGAGGAACATGCCCATGGAAGTAAGAGCTCAGCGGGAGCAGCCACTCAGGCTACCCGGCAATGTGTCACTGTCCCCCGGCCAAGACTTGGCGGCAAGTCCCGGGGAGGAATAGTGCCCATGGAAGTAGCTCAGCGGGAGCAGCCGCTCAGGCTACCCGGGAATGTGTCACTGTCCCCCGGCCAGACTTGGCGGCAGGTCCCGGGGAGGAATAGTGCTCATGGAAGTAGCTCAGCGGGAGCAGCCACTCAGGCTACCCGGGAATGTGTCACTGTCCCTGGGCCACACTTGGTCGTTGGTTCCTGATGAGGAACATGCCCATGGAAGTAAGAGTTCAGCGGGAGCAGCCGCTCAGGGCTACCCGGGAATGTGTCACTGTCCCCCGGCCAGACTTGGCGGCAGGTCCCGGGGAGGAATAGTGCCCATGGAAGTCGGAGCTCCAACCTCCAAGTTGACCTCAGCGGGAGCAGCCGCTGAGGCTACCCGGGCATGGGTGACTGTTCCCCGGCCACACTTGGTCGGAGGTCCCGGTGTGGAACATGCCCATGGAAGTTGAAGGGAAGAGAACCGCGAAAGGGAGTTTGGAGGCTGAGCCGCGGCCGAGGAGGTCTCACCGATCCCGGCGTGATTCCAGCCAGGCCCGGTACCCTATACCGAACTCGGCAGGGTGGCTTTATCCGGGACCCTGGAACCCTGGGCGGGGAGCCTAGGGGCGAGAGGGGCCCCATGGAGCTCGGGCAGACTAGAAGTACCCTCGTCTGCCCGCTGGAGGGCGCCCTTCCCGGAGCGGAGGGGACCCCCCAAGCGACCAAGTGCAAGCCGAGTTTGGAGCTCGAAACCCGGCCACACTTGGTAGTATGTCCCGGTGAGGAACATGCCCATGGAAGTAAGAGCTCAGCGGGAGCAGCCACTCAGGCTACCCGGCAATGTGTCACTGTCCCCCGGCCAAGACTTGGCGGCAAGTCCCGGGGAGGAATAGTGCCCATGGAAGTAGCTCAGCGGGAGCAGCCGCTCAGGCTACCCGGGAATGTGTCACTGTCCCCCGGCCAGACTTGGCGGCAGGTCCCGGGGAGGAATAGTGCTCATGGAAGTAGCTCAGCGGGAGCAGCCACTCAGGCTACCCGGGAATGTGTCACTGTCCCTGGGCCACACTTGGTCGTTGGTTCCTGATGAGGAACATGCCCATGGAAGTAAGAGTTCAGCGGGAGCAGCCGCTCAGGGCTACCCGGGAATGTGTCACTGTCCCCCGGCCAGACTTGGCGGCAGGTCCCGGGGAGGAATAGTGCCCATGGAAGTCGGAGCTCCAACCTCCAAGTTGACCTCAGCGGGAGCAGCCGCTGAGGCTACCCGGGCATGGGTGACTGTTCCCCGGCCACACTTGGTCGGAGGTCCCGGTGTGGAACATGCCCATGGAAGTTGAAGGGAAGAGAACCGCGAAAGGGAGTTTGGAGGCTGAGCCGCGGCCGAGGAGGTCTCACCGATCCCGGCGTGATTCCAGCCAGGCCCGGTACCCTATACCGAACTCGGCAGGGTGGCTTTATCCGGGACCCTGGAACCCTGGGCGGGGAGCCTAGGGGCGAGAGGGGCCCCATGGAGCTCGGGCAGACTAGAAGTACCCTCGTCTGCCCGCTGGAGGGCGCCCTTCCCGGAGCGGAGGGGACCCCCCAAGCGACCAAGTGCAAGCCGAGTTTGGAGCTCGAAACCCGGCCACACTTGGTAGTATGTCCCGGTGAGGAACATGCCCATGGAAGTAAGAGCTCAGCGGGAGCAGCCACTCAGGCTACCCGGGAATGTGTCACTGTCCCCCGGCCAAGACTTGGCGGCAAGTCCCGGGGAGGAATAGTGCCCATGGAAGTAGCTCAGCGGGAGCAGCCACTCAGGCTACCCGGGAATGTGTCACTGTCCCTCGGCCACACTTGGTCGTAGGTCCCGGTGAGGAACATGCCCATGGAAGTCGGAGCTCCAACCTCCAACCGGGTGAAGCCTCCGAGAGCTAGCCGGGAATAGGGCGCCAATCCCGGCTACCGCCCTCCAGGCTTGCCCCGGTCGATAGACCTACGTCCTCGCACCAGCACAAGCGCAAAAATTTTCTAAGTGTGGGAGAACCGAGGACCCGCCCGGTGGCACTCTGCCTCTCGCTGCCGCCCTCCTGGAAGCGTCCTCGGTCACTGTGTGTGCGGCAGATATCAGAGCTCCGGAAAGGTGAAAAAGAACCGGTAAGAGGGCGAATCCGGCAGCTCCCTGCCGGGCGAGGACCACCGCGAGCGGCGGGGACGTCAGACGGGAGACGCGCGGCGGACCTTCCGTCGGAGTGCCTGGGATTTTGACCTCGGAGAAGTTCGAAAAAATTATGCGGTCGGAGCTGTCTGCCCCGGCCGGGGAAGGCTCACCGCCGGCGGCTGCCAACCCCTGGCTTGCCCGCTGGATGCCCTTTCGGAGGCTGCTGAAAAAGAACTGTCAGGCGGGCACCTCTCGGAAGAACCGCAGACCAAAACGACCGGTAAAAATTTTGGGCGATCCGACACGTAGTGCACCTTCGGCGGCAGAGAAAAGCAGCAAAAATACCGGTCAGAGAAGGGGAGTTTTGGTCGACTCTGCCAGGTTTTTGCACTAAGTCAGATCCGTAATGCCAGCGGGACTGAGTCGCTTTTGCGTGCCGTGGTCCTGGAGGCCTGCTCGGACAGAGCGGTCCTTCGGGTCCCGCGGGAAGGGGCATTTCATGTTCCTCTGCGGGAGGTGATCCATTTTCTGCGGGAAATGGCGAGCCCCTTCGGCTACAAGAGTGTGTAGGTCCCGCTCAACAGTCTACGTCCTTAACCATCGGGGACTTTGTAGATTTTGCCCAAAATCGCTCTCCGCAGAACAGAGCGTGAGGTCTCCGCGGCGGAGGCCGGAAAAGGTGCGAGGTGAGCGGCATGGTATGACTGGGCTCGTGCCGCTCACTGCTACCCGGAGCGTGGCGCCCTCCGGGTAAAAAGCTAGCCGGGGCGAGTAGGTGGGTTGACGGGCGCATAAGCAACGCCGTCCCCGCCGTACAAGGTGCCGGTGGCCTGGCGAACCACCGGCGTAAGGCTAGCCAGGGCGTACCGCGGGGCAGAGGGCGCATAAGCCACGCTCTCTCTCCATCCCACCAGCACAAGCGAAAAATTTTCAAAGTGTGGGAGAACCGGCTTCCCGACCGGTGGCACTCTGCCTCTCTCTGCCGCCCTCCTGGAAGCGTCCTCGGTCACTCGGAGTACGGCAGATTTAAGAGCTCCGGAATGGTGAAAAAGAACCGGAGAGAGGGCGACTCCGGCTTCTCTCTGCCGGGCGAGGACCACCGCAGGCGGCGGGGACCTCTGACAGGAGGCGGCGCTGCGGGCAGGCTTTCTAAGTGCCTGGGCTTTTGGCCTCGGCGAAAGTCGAAAAAATTATGCGGTCGGAGCTTTCTGCCCCGGCCGGGGAAGGCTCACCGCCGGCGGCTGCCAACCCCTGGCTTGCCCGCTGGATGCCCTTTCGGAGGCTGCTGAAAAAGAACAGTCAGGCGGGCACCTCTCGGAAGAACCGCAGACCAAAACGACCGGTAAAAATTTTGGGCGATCCGACCCGTAGTGCACCTTCGGCGGCAGAGAAAAGCAACAAAAATACCGGTCAGAGAAGGGGAGTTTTGGTCGACTCTGCCAGGTTTTTGCACTAAGTCAGATCCGTAATGCCAGCGGGACTGAGTCGCTTTTGCGTGCCGTGGTCCTGGAGGCCTGCTCGGACAGAGCGGTCCTTCGGGTCCCGCGGGAAGGGGCATTTCATGTTCCTCTGCGGGAGGTGATCCATTTTCTGCGGGAAATGGCGAGCCCCTTCGGCTACAAGAGTGTGTAGGTCCCGCTCAACAGTCTACGTCCTTAACCATCGGGGACTTTGTAGATTTTGCCCAAAATCGCTCTCCGCAGAACAGAGCGTGAGGTCTCCGCGGCGGAGGCCGGAAAAGGTGCGAGGTGAGCGGCATGGTATGACTGGGCTCGTGCCGCTCACTGCTACCCGGAGCGTGGCGCCCTCCGGGTAAAAGGCTAGCCGGGGCGAGTAGGTGGGATGACGGGCGCATAAGCAACGCCGTCCCCGCCGTACAAGGTGCCGGTGGCCTGGCGAACCAACGGCGTAAGGCTAGCCAGGGCGTACCGCGGGGCAGAGGGCGCATAAGCCACGCTCTCTCTCCATCCCACCAGCACAAGCGAAATATTTTCAAAGTGTGGGAGAACCGGCTTCCCGACCGGTGGCACTCTGCCTCTCGCTGCCGCCCTCCTGGAAGCGTCCTCGGTCACTCGGAGTACGGCAGATTTAAGAGCTCCGGAATGGTGAAAAAGAACCGGAGAGAGGGCGACTCCGGCTTCTCTCTGCCGGGCGAGGACCACCGCAGGCGGCGGGGACGTCTGACAGGAGACGGCGCTGCGGGCAGGCTTTAAAAGTGCATGGGGTTTTGGCCTCGGCAAAAGTCGAAAAAATTATGCGGTCGGAGCTTTCTGCCCCGGCCGGGGAAGGCTCACCGCCGGCGGCTGCCAACCCCTGGCTTGCCCGCTGGATGCCCTTTCGGAGGCTTCTGAAAAAGAACTGTCAGGCGGGCACCTCTCGGAAGAACCGCAGACCAAAACGACCGGTAAAAATTTTGGGCGATCCGACCCGTAGTGCACCTTCGGCGGCAGAGAAAAGCAACAAAAATACCG
This sequence comes from Engystomops pustulosus, assembly GCF_040894005.1. NCBI lineage: Eukaryota > Metazoa > Chordata > Amphibia > Anura > Leptodactylidae > Engystomops > Engystomops pustulosus. Next base: position 49,731 of record NW_027285209.1, on the reverse strand, counting down.
GTCAGAGAAGGGGAGTTTTGGTCGACTCTGCCAGGTTTTTGCACTAAGTCAGATCCGTAATGCCAGCGGGACTGAGTCGCTTTTGCGTGCCGTGGTCCTGGAGGCCTGCTCGGACAGAGCGGTCCTGCGGGTCCCGCGGGAAGGGGCATTTCATGTTCCTCTGCGGGAGGTGATCCATTTTCTGCGGGAAATGGCGAGCCCCTTCGGCTACAAGAGTGTGTAGGTCCCGCTCAACAGTCTACGTCCTTAACCATCGGGGACTTTGTAGATTTTGCCCAAAATCGCTCTCCGCAGAACAGAGCGTGAGGTCTCCGCGGCGGAGGCCGGAAAAGGTGCGAGGTGAGCGGCATGGTATGACTGGGCTCGTGCCGCTCACTGCTACCCGGAGCGTGGCGCCCTCCGGGTAAAAGGCTAGCCGGGGCGAGTAGGTGGGATGACGGGCGCATAAGCAACGCCGTCCCCGCCGTACAAGGTGCCGGTGGCCTGGCGAACCACCGGCGTAAGGCTAGCCAAGGGCGTACCGCGGGGCAGAGGGCGCATAAGCCACGCTCTCTCTCCATCCCACCAGCACAAGCGAAAAATTTTCAAAGTGTGGGAGAACCGGCTTCCCGACCGGTTGCACTCTGCCTCTCGCTGCCGCCGTCCTGGAAGCGTCCTCGGTCACTCGGAGTACGGCAGATTTAAGAGCTCCGGAATGGTGAAAAAGAACCGGAGAGAGGGCGACTCCGGCTTCTCTCTGCCGGGCGAGGACCACCGCAGGCGGCGGGGACGTCTGACAGGAGACGGCGCTGCGGGCAGGCTTTAAAAGTGCATGGGGTTTTGGCCTCGGAGAAAGTCGAAAAAATTATGCGGTCGGAGCTGTCTGCCCCGGCCGGGGAAGGCTCACCTCCGGCGGCTGCCAACCCCTGGCTTGCCCGCTGGATGGCCTTTCGGAGGCTGCTGAAAAAGAACTGTCAGGCGGGCACCTCTCGGAAGAACCGCAGACCAAAACGACCGGTAAAAATTTTGGGCGATCCGACCCGTAGTGCACCTTCGGCGGCAGAGAAAAGCAACAAAAATACCGGTCAGAGAAGGGGAGTTTTGGTCGACTCTGCCAGGTTTTTGCACTAAGTCAGATCCGTAATGCCAGCGGGACTGAGTCGCTCTTGCGTGCCGTGGTCCTGGAAGCCTGCTCGGACAGAGTGGTCCTTCGGGTCCCGCGGGAAGGGGCATTTCATGTTCCTCTGCGGGAGGTGATCCATTTTCTGCGGGAAATGGCGAGCCCCTTCGGCTACAAGAGTGTGTAGGTCCCGCTCAACAGTCTACGTCCTTAACCATCGGGGACTTTGTAGATTTTGCCCAAAATCGCTCTCCGCAGAACAGAGCGGGAGGTCTCCGCGGCGGAGGCCGGAAAAGGTGCGAGGTGAGCGGCATGGTATGACTGGGCTCGTGCCGCTCACTGCTACCCGGAGCGTGGCGCCCTCCGGGTAAAAGGCTAGCCGGGGCGAGTAGGTGGATTGACGGGCGCATAAGCAACGCCGTCCCCGCCGTACAAGGTGCCGGTGGCCTGGCGAACCACCGGCGTAAGGCTAGCCAAGGGCGTACCGCGGGGCAGAGGGCGCATAAGCCACGCCGTCCCCGCTGTACAAGGTGCCGGTGGCCTGGCGAACCACCGGCGTAAGGCTAGCCAAGGGCGTACCGCGGGGCAGAGGGCGCATAAGCCACGCTCTCTCCATCCCACCAGAACAAGCGAAAAAATTTCAAAGTGTGGGAGAACCGGCTTCCCGACCGGTGGCACTCTGCCTCTCGCTGCCGCCCTCCTGGAAGCGTCCTCGGTCACTCGGTGTCCGGCAGATTTCAGAGCTCCGGAATGGTGAAAAAGAACCGGTGAGAGGGCGAATCCGGCTTCTCTCTGCCGGGCGAGGACCACCGCAGGCGGCAAGGGACGTCTGCCAGGAGACGGCGCTGCGGGCAGGCTTTAAAAGTGCATGGGGTTTTGGCCTCGGCGAAAGTCGAAAAAATTTTGCGGTCGGAGCTGTCTGCCCCGGCCGGGGAAGGCTCACCGCCGGCGGCTGCCAACCCCTGGCTTGCCCGCTGGATGCCCTTTCGGAGGCTGCTGAAAAAGAACTGTCAGGCGGGCACCTCTCGGAAGAACCGCAGACCAAAACGACCGGTAAAAATTTTGGGCGATCCGACCCTCAGTGCACCTTCGGCGGCAGAGAAAAGCAACAAAAACACCGGTCAAAGAAGGGAGGTTTTGGTCGACTCTGCCTGGTTTTTGCACTAAGTCAGATCCGTAATGCCAGCGGGACTGAGTCGCTTTTGCGTGCCGTGGTCCTGGAGGCCTGCTCGGACAGAGCGGTCCTTCGGGTCCCGCGGGAAGGGGCATTTCATGTTCCTCTGCGGGAGGTGGTCCATTTTCTGCGGGAAATGGCGAGCCCCATCGGCTACAAGAGTGTGTAGGTCCCGCTCAACAGTCTACGTCCTTAACCATCGGGGACTTTGTAGATTTTGGCAGAAATCGCCCCCCGCAGGTCCTAGCGGGAGGTCTCCGCGGCGGAGGCCGGAGAGGGCGCGAGGTGAGCGGCATGGTATGACTGGGTTCGTGCCGCTCACTGGTACCCGGAGCGTGGCGCCCTCCGGGTAAAAGGCTAGCCGGGGCGAGTAGGTGGGTTGACGGGCGCATAAGCCACGCCGTCCCCGCCGTACAAGGTGCCGGTGGCCTGGCGAACCACCGGCGTAAGGCCAGCCAGGGCGGACCGCGGGGCAGAGGGCGCATAAGCCACGCTCTCTCTCCATCCCACCAGAACAAGCGAAAAATTTTCAAAGTGTGGGAGAACCGGCGACCCGACCGGTGGCACTCTGCCTCTCGCTGCCGCCCTCCTGGAAGCGTCCTCGGTCACTCGGTGTCCGGCAGATTTCAGAGCTCCGGAATGGTGAAAAAGAACCGGTGAGAGGGCGAAACCGGCTTCTCTCTGCCGGGCGAGGACCACCGCAGGCGGCAAGGGACGTCTGACAGGAGACGGCGCTGCGGGCAGGCTTTAAAAGTGCATGGGGTTTTGGCCTCGGCGAAAGTCGAAAAAATTTTGCGGTCGGAGCTGTCTGCCCCGGCCGGGGAAGGCTCACCGCCGGCGGCTGCCAACCCCTGGCTTGCCCGCTGGATGCCCTTTCGGAGGCTGCTGAAAAAGAACTGTCAGGCGGGCACCTCTCGGAAGAACCGCAGACCAAAACGACCGGTAAAAATTTTGGGCGATCCGACCCTCAGTGCACCTTCGGCGGCAGAGAAAAGCAACAAAAATACCGGTCAGAGAAGGGGAGTTTTGGTCGACTCTGCCAGGTTTTTGCACTAAGTCAGATCCGTAATGCCAGCGGGACTGAGTCGCTCTTGCGTGCCGTGGTCCTGGAAGCCTGCTCGGACAGAGTGGTCCTTCGGGTCCCGCGGGAAGGGGCATTTCATGTTCCTCTGCGGGAGGTGATCCATTTTCTGCGGGAAATGGCGAGCCCCTTCGGCTACAAGAGTGTGTAGGTCCCGCTCAACAGTCTACGTCCTTAACCATCGGGGACTTTGTAGATTTTGCCCAAAATCGCTCTCCGCAGAACAGAGCGGGAGGTCTCCGCGGCGGAGGCCGGAAAAGGTGCGAGGTGAGCGGCATGGTATGACTGGGCTCGTGCCGCTCACTGCTACCCGGAGCGTGGCGCCCTCCGGGTAAAAGGCTAGCCGGGGCGAGTAGGTGGATTGACGGGCGCATAAGCAACGCCGTCCCCGCCGTACAAGGTGCCGGTGGCCTGGCGAACCACCGGCGTAAGGCTAGCCAAGGGCGTACCGCGGGGCAGAGGGCGCATAAGCCACGCCGTCCCCGCTGTACAAGGTGCCGGTGGCCTGGCGAACCACCGGCGTAAGGCTAGCCAAGGGCGTACCGCGGGGCAGAGGGCGCATAAGCCACGCTCTCTCTCCATCCCACCAGAACAAGCGAAAAAATTTCAAAGTGTGGGAGAACCGGCTTCCCGACCGGTGGCACTCTGCCTCTCGCTGCCGCCCTCCTGGAAGCGTCCTCGGTCACTCGGTGTCCGGCAGATTTCAGAGCTCCGGAATGGTGAAAAAGAACCGGTGAGAGGGCGAATCCGGCTTCTCTCTGCCGGGCGAGGACCACCGCAGGCGGCAAGGGACGTCTGCCAGGAGACGGCGCTGCGGGCAGGCTTTAAAAGTGCATGGGGTTTTGGCCTCGGCGAAAGTCGAAAAAATTTTGCGGTCGGAGCTGTCTGCCCCCCGGCCGGGGAAGGCTCACCGCCGGCGGCTGCCAACCCCTGGCTTGCCCGCTGGATGCCCTTTCGGAGGCTGCTGAAAAAGAACTGTCAGGCGGGCACCTCTCGGAAGAACCGCAGACCAAAACGACCGGTAAAAATTTTGGGCGATCCGACCCTCAGTGCACCTTCGGCGGCAGAGAAAAGCAACAAAAACACCGGTCAAAGAAGGGAGGTTTTGGTCGACTCTGCCTGGTTTTTGCACAAAGTCAGATCCGTAATGCCAGCGGGACTGAGTCGCTTTTGCGTGCCGTGGTCCTGGAGGCCTGCTCGGACAGAGCGGTCCTTCGGGTCCCGCGGGAAGGGGCATTTCATGTTCCTCTGCGGGAGGTGGTCCATTTTCTGCGGGAAATGGCGAGCCCCATCGGCTACAAGAGTGTGTAGGTCCCGCTCAACAGTCTACGTCCTTAACCATCGGGGACTTTGTAGATTTTGGCAGAAATCGCCCCCCGCAGGTCCTAGCGGGAGGTCTCCGCGGCGGAGGCCGGAGAGGGCGCGAGGTGAGCGGCATGGTATGACTGGGTTCGTGCCGCTCACTGGTACCCGGAGCGTGGCGCCCTCCGGGTAAAAGGCTAGCCGGGGCGAGTAGGTGGGTTGACGGGCGCATAAGCCACGCCGTCCCCGCCGTACAAGGTGCCGGTGGCCTGGCGAACCACCGGCGTAAGGCCAGCCAGGGCGGACCGCGGGGCAGAGGGCGCATAAGCCACGCTCTCTCTCCATCCCACCAGAACAAGCGAAAAATTTTCAAAGTGTGGGAGAACCGGCGACCCGACCGGTGGCACTCTGCCTCTCGCTGCCGCCCTCCTGGAAGCGTCCTCGGTCACTCGGTGTCCGGCAGATTTCAGAGCTCCGGAATGGTGAAAAAGAACCGGAGAGGGGGCGACTCCGGCTTCTCTCTGCCGGGCGAGGACCACCGCAGGCGGCAAGGGACGTCTGACAGGAGACGGCGCTGCGGGCAGGCTTTAAAAGTGCATGGGGTTTTGGCCTCGGCGAAAGTCGAAAAAATTTTGCGGTCGGAGCCGTCTGCCCCGGCCGGGGAAGGCTCACCGCCGGCGGCTGCCAACCCCTGGCTTGCCCGCTGGATGGCCTTTCGGAGGCTGCTGAAAAAGAACTGTCAGGCGGGCACCTCTCGGAAGAACCGCAGACCAAAACGACCGGTAAAAATTTTGGGCGATCCGACCCTCAGTGCACCTTCGGCGGCAGAGAAAAGCATCAAAAATACCGGTCAAAGAAGCGAGGTTTTGGTCGACTCTGCCAGGTTTTTGCACAAAGTGTTGGCATCGTGCGGCGTCGCGCTTTGCCGTACCGTATCCCCAATGGAGCGGCGCCCGGCGGGGTAGGCTAGCCATGTGAGGTCGAGGGCGGGAGGACGGGACGTAAGCCAGGCCGTTCTCCACAAGAAATTCCGGACGCGGAGACCCCTTCTCCGCCCTACGGTCCCCAATGGGGTGGCGCCCGGCGGGTGAGGCTAGCCATGGGAGGACGGGACGTAAGCCAGGCCGTTCTCCACAAGAAATTCCGTACGCGGAGACCCCTTCTCCGCCCTACGGTCCCCAATGGGGTGGCGCCCGGCGGGTGAGGCTAGCCATGTGAGGTCGAGGGCGGGAGGACGGGACGTAAGCCAGGCCGTTCTCCACAAGTAAATTCCGGACGCGGAGACCCCTTCTCCGCCCTACGGTCCCCAATGGGGTGGCGCCCGGCGGGTGAGGCTAGCCATGTGAGGTCGAGGGCGGGAGGACGGGACGTAAGCCAGGCCGTTCTCCACAAGTAAATTCCGGACGCGGAGACCCCTTCTCCGCCCTACGGTCCCCAATGGGGTGGCTCCCGGCGGGTGAGGCTAGCCATGTGAGGTCGAGGGCGGGAGGACGGGACGCAAGCCAGGCCGTTCTCCACAAACTCCCAGCGGTAGAGTCTCGGCTCTCCGCTCTTTTGATCGATCTGACACAGCGCGATCCGGCGGGGCAGGGCACTTTGCTCGGTCAGGGGTATTGGCCCCGGCCGGTTTATGGTAAAGCGTTCCTTAGCCTCAGTCTTGGTCGCGCATCAATCCCCCGCTCCCCGTGAGCGGCTGTCGTCCTCTGCCTAAGGTTGTGTAGCGCGGTGCCAGTGTGGTCCTCGCACGGCCCCGCTCCTGCCACAGCGGTAGGACTCTCTGCTTCGGCTGAGGTTTGCTACGAAGCGTATGGAACGGGCGTACTCCACCGTACCGTGGGTGGGGGGCGGCGGCGTTGGCGGCGGCAGCGTCCAGCGCGGAGCTCCGGCTCCCGCGGCAGCGCCTCGCCTAGTGTCCCTCGGGCAAGTCCAATCGCCCCCCGCCCGGTCGGAGAGCGCAGACACACCTCTGTGTCCACGGTTTATTTCCGCAGCACGAAAAGGGACGGCTCCCGCCTGCTCCTCGCGGCGGCGACGAGGCTTAGACCCACCGTGGCGTATCCGCGGTAGGTATGCTCGTCGGTCGGAGGAGCGGTTGCGGTCGAGTGGTCCCCAGTGTACCCTGTTAGCGCTGCCCGCCTACGCCTGAAGAGCTGCGGACCGAGAAAAAGGTTCGCTCCGCTGCTGACGGCGAAGCGCGCGGCACGCCGCGGAAGAGGAGAGGGAGCGGTCGCCCCCGGGGCGGCTCCCCTCCGAGTCCGGCAGAAGCAGAGATTGTAGCGGAGGGGGGGGTTTCTAAATTCCCCGGGCGTGTTATCCCCAGCGGTAGCCTTTGAACTCTTCAACCGCAAGCACGATCGCACGTTCACAGCACCCGTCACTAGGAGCCGGGCCAGAGGCGGGCGGCAGACGAAACCGACATGAGCGCTTAAGGGTATTGCACCCCCGGCGCCCAGACCCTGGAAATTGAGTCTGCCCCCAAAGCCCACCCGCGTCCTCCTTGGCGCTCCCGGAGTACATGGTCGTAGATGGGCCATCGGTCGCTAATGCCAAACTGCGTCCCAGGGGTGCGTCCCCTCTGACCAACGGCAGACCCATCCCTCTCGCCAATCCGCGGATCCCCGCCAGGTCCCGAACAGGGCTCGTCCTTTAGCGTTTCAAATGCGCCCTCCCCGCCATACGAGGGGTTGAGGACCGTAGCCTTCCCTTACGAGAGGCACCAGGGGTGCGCCTGCTCGAGGGCCCGGCCGTGGGCGTAACGCTTGGGCCGCCCGGGGGAGTCGGTAGACCATGGGAGACCAACACTCGCACACGAACGTTGCCCGTGCTTTTGTGGAAGAGAGCTTCTTGCGAGGTTGTCGCTGCGGTGGCGCCCGGACAAACCCTATCCCTAAAACTTCTGGGGAATTGGCGTCTAAGCCTGCACCCTGCACGGTATCCCTGCACCCACGAAGGGGGCCGTGGAAGGCTTGGGGTCGCGCCGGCGAAACCGACCGGATGCCCGGGGTACTGAACCCCCGGGGTCCCACCCTGGAAATTGAGCCGTCCGACCCCGCCACGTCTTCCTAGTGCCCTCCTTGGCTCCCCCGCCTGTGGGCATCGTTAGGGGCTGCGGTCATCAGCGCCGGCTAAGCTTCGGCAACACGGCCGACCCACCCCTTCGGCGCCTGGGGGTGCCTGGTCCCAGTCCGGGCCGTTCCGTAGGGGCGGCTATCCCTTACATGAGGGACTCGGTGCGTCCGCTCGGGCTGCGGGGCTCCGGCTCCGACAGCCGGGGAGCTGGTTTTGACCGCGGGCCTCCACGGGAACCGGCAGGGACCGGACTAGGCGTCAAGCCGAAAATAACCCCGGCACCCTCTGCTTCCAAAGCGAGGGGACCTTTGGCCGAGCGGGGGCACCGGAAGCCGAACCGACCCCAACCCCTCTTCCTACCCCAGGGCTGGGCTGACCAATCCCCTGATCGGGTCTAAAATGGAAGAAGGGGATTCGAGGGAAGGGGCTGGCGGAAGGCAGTTGCCCGACGGAGTAGGCGAAGGCCAGGCCGTTTCCGAGTCCCGAGCAGAGGAGGGCGAACTCGGCTCTTCATCGACCGACGGCGAGGCGAGGGCGGTGGCTGCCGCGGGGAAGACTCCATTGCTCGTCAGCGCGCTAGGAGCGGGGCCGACTGGCTGCTCGGGGTATGGCATCCCCGGGGGCCCACCCTGGAAATCTTCGCTCCTCAGCCGCTGCAGGTTATAAGGTCCCGCCGCGCGTAAGCGCTCAACTCTCCGACCCACGGATGTCGAGCCCATGGTGAGCCGGCCGTTTCGTACGGGGAAAAGGGGTCCTCTGGCCCCACATCGATCGAGGGGGTTTAGATCCGCGGAGGCACGCACCGCGAGGCGAATCGCTGCTTTTCCCCAAGAGGTTAACCTTCAAACCACCGAGTAGGTTCGGGGCAGGGCCGACAGTCTGCACTGGGGTATTGCATCCCTGGTGGGGCGACCCTGGAAATCTCTGCCCCTTTCCACTCTTTCGGTTGGGCCTCTCGTCGGGGCGAGCGTAAGTCGGCAAGCAGACGTGGGAAGAGGCTTCTTACCGGTGACACTCCCTTCGTGAGAGAGGCAGGTACTCGCCCCGGACCCCGGTCCAAATCTGCGCGGGCCGGACGGCCTCGGCCCTAGCCGAAGGCCGCTCCCGCGAAGCCAGGGAGCCGAAAAAATAACCCCGACACCCTCCGCGACCTCGCGTGCTTCCAAAGCGAGGGGAAACTTTGGCCGAGCGGGGCACCCGAAGCCGAACCGACCCCAACCCCTCTTCTTACCCCAGGGCTGGGCTGACCAATCCCCTGATCGGGTCTAAAATGGAAGAAGGGGATTCGAGGGAAGGGGCTGGCGGAAGGCAGTTGCCCGACGGAGTAGGCGAAGGCCAGGCCGTTTCCAAATCCCGAGCCAGAGGAGGGCGAACGACGTTCTTCATCGACCGACGGCGAGGCTAGGGCGAGGGCGGTGGCTGCCGCGGGGAAGACTCCATTGCTTGCCAGCGTGCTAGGAGCGGGGCCGACAGGCTGCTCGGGGTATGGCATCCCCGGGGGCCCACCCTGGAAATCTTCGCTCCTCAGCCGCTGCAGGTTATAAGGTCCCGCCGCGCGTAAGCGCTCAACTCCCCGACCCACGGACGTCGAGCCCATGGTGAGCTGACAGTTTCGTACGGGGAAAAGGGGTCCTCTGGCCCCACATCGATCGAGGGGGTTTAGATCCGCGGAGGCACGCACCGCGAGGCGAATCGCTGCTTTTCCCCAAGAGGTTAACCTTCAAACCACCGAGTAGGTTCGGGGCAGGGCCGACTGTCTGCACTGGGGTATTGCATCCCTGGTGGGGCGACCCTGGAAATCTCTGCCCCTTTCCACTCTTTCGGTTGGGCCTCTCGTCGGGGCGAGCGTAAGTCGGCAAGCAGACGTGGGAAGAGGCTTCTTACCGGTGACACTCCCTTCGTGAGAGAGGCAGGTACTCGCCCCGCACCCCGGTCCAAATCTGCTCGGTCCGGCCGTCGTCGGCCCTAGCCGAAGGCCGCTCCCGCGAAGCCAGGCGATCCGAACC
>NW_027285209.1:0-30000 GCF_040894005.1 Engystomops pustulosus | reverse complement strand
TGGAGTGCGAGCCTTGCCCCGTGCATGGACTTCCGAAGTGATGACGTCAGCGGGAGCAGCCGCTCGGCCGTATCCGGCGGCATGTCACTGTTCCCCGGCCAGACTTGGCGGCAAGTCCCGGGGACGAACAAGCCCATGGAAGTAGGGGCTCAGCGGGAGCAGCCAGTTGGCCTATCCGGCCACATGTCACTGTCCCCCGGCCAGACTTGGCGGCAAGTCCCGGGGAGGAACAAGCCCATGGAAGTAGGAGCTCCGACTTCCAAAGTGATGACGTCAGCGGGAGCAGCCGCTCGGCCGTATCCGGCGGCATGTCACTGTTCCCCGGCCAGACTTGGCGGCAAGTCCCGGGGACGAACAAGCCCATGGAAGTAGGGGCTCAGCGGGAGCAGCCAGTTGGCCTATCCGGCCACATGTCACTGTCCCCCGGCCAGACTTGGCGGCAAGTCCCGGGGAGGAACAAGCCCATGGAAGTAGGAGCTCCGACTTCCAAAGCGATGACGTCAGCGGGAGCAGCCGCTCGGCCGTATCCGGCGGCATGTCACTGTTCCCCGGCCAGACTTGGCGGCAAGTCCCGGGGACGAACAAGCCCATGGAAGTAGGGGCTCAGCGGGAGCAGCCAGTTGGCCTATCCGGCCACATGTCACTGTCCCCCGGCCAGACTTGGCGGCAAGTCCCGGGGAGGAACAAGCCCATGGAAGTAGGAGCTCCGACTTCCAAAGCGATGACGTCAGCGGGAGCAGCCGCTCGGCCGTATCCGGCGGCATGTCACTGTTCCCCGGCCAGACTTGGCGGCAAGTCCCGGGGACGAACAAGCCCATGGAAGTAGGGGCTCAGCGGGAGCAGCCAGTTGGCCTATCCGGCCACATGTCACTGTCCCCCGGCCAGACTTGGCGGCAAGTCCCGGGGAGGAACAAGCCCATGGAAGTAGGAGCTCCGACTTCCAAAGCGATGACGTCAGCGGGAGCAGCCGCTCGGCCGTATCCGGCGGCATGTCACTGTTCCCCGGCCAGACTTGGCGGCAAGTCCCGGGGACGAACAAGCCCATGGAAGTAGGGGCTCAGCGGGAGCAGCCAGTTGGCCTATCCGGCCACATGTCACTGTCCCCCGGCCAGACTTGGCGGCAAGTCCCGGGGAGGAACAAGCCCATGGAAGTAGGAGCTCCTACTTCCAAAGCGATGACGTCAGCGGGAGCAGCCGCTCGGCCGTATCCGGCGGCATGTCACTGTTCCCCGGCCAGACTTGGCGGCAAGTCCCGGGGGACGAACAAGCCCATGGAAGTAGGGGCTCAGCGGGAGCAGCCAGTTGGCCTATCCGGCCACATGTCACTGTCCCCCGGCCAGACTTGGCGGCAAGTCCCGGGGAGGAACAAGCCCATGGAAGTAGGAGCTCCTACTTCCAAAGCGATGACGTCAGCGGGAGCAGCCGCTCGGCCGAATCCGGCGGCATGTCACTGTTCCCCGGCCAGACTTGGCGGCAAGTCCCGGGGGACGAACAAGCCCATGGAAGTAGGGGCTCAGCGGGAGCAGCCAGTTGGCCTATCCGGCCACATGTCACTGTCCCCCGGCCAGACTTGGCGGCAAGTCCCGGGGAGGAACAAGCCCATGGAAGTAGGAGCTCCTACTTCCAAAGCGATGACGTCAGCGGGAGAAGCCGCTCGGCCTATCCGGCCACATGTCACTGTCCCCCGGCCACACTTGGCTATAGGTCCCGGGGAGGAATAATGCCCATGGAAGTAGGAGCTCCTACTTCCAAAGGGGCAAGTCAGCGGGAGCAGCCACTTGGCCTATCCGGCCAAGTTTCACTGTTCCCCGGCCACACTTGGCTGTAGGTCCCGGAGAGGAATAATGCCCATGGAAGTAAGAGCTCCTACCTCCAAAGGGGCAAGTCAGCGGGAGAAGCCACTTGGCCTATCCGGCCACATGTCACTGTCCCCCGGCCAAGCTTGGCTGTAGGTCCCGGGGAGGAATAATGCCCATGGAAGTAGGAGCTCCTACTTCCAAAGGGGCAAGTCAGCGGAAGAAGCCACTAGTTCTATCCGGCCAAGAGTCACTGTTCCCCGGCCTTACTTGGCAGTAGGTCCCGGGGAGGAATAATGCCCATGGAAGTAGGAGCTCCTTCTTCCAAAGGGGCAAGTCAGCGGGAGAAGCCACTTGGCCTATCCGGCCAAGAGTCACTGTTCCCCGGCCACTCTTGGCAGTAGGTCCCGGGGAGGAATAATGCCCATGGAAGTAGGAGCTCCTACTTCCAAAGGGGCAAGTCAGCGGGAGAAGCCACTAGTTCTATCCGGCCAAGAGTCACTGTTCCCCGGCTACACTTGGCAGTAGGTCCCGGGGAGGAATAATGCCCATGGAAGTAGGAGCTACTACCTAAAAAGGGTGAAGACACTTGGCTCTAAGTCCCCGAGAGGTATACTGCCCATGGGAGTAAGAGCTCCTACTTCCAAAGGGGCAAGTCAGCGGGAGAAGCCACTTGGCCTACCCGGCCAAGAGTCACTGTTCCCCGGCCACACTTGGCAGTAGGTCCCGGGGAGGAATAATGCCCATGGAAGTAGGAGCTCCTACTTCCAAAGGGGAAAGTCAGCGGGAGAAGCCACTTGGCCTACCCGGCCAAGAGTCACTGTTCCCCGGCCACACTTGGCAGTAGGTCCCGGGGAGGAATAATGCCCATGGAAGTAGGAGCTCCTACTTCCAAAGGGGCAAGTCAGCGGGAGAAGCCACTTGGCCTATCCGGCCACATGTCACTGTCCCCCGGCCACACTTGGCTGTAGGTCCCGGGGAGGAATAATGCCCATGGAAGTAGGAGCTCCTACTTCCAAAGGGGCAAGTCAGCGGAAGAAGCCACTAGTTCTATCCGGCCAAGAGTCACTGTTCCCCGGCCTTACTTGGCAGTAGGTCCCGGGGAGGAATAATGCCCATGGAAGTAGGAGCTCCTACTTCCAAAGGGGCAAGTCAGCGGGAGAAGCCACTTGGCCTATCCGGCCAAGAGTCACTGTTCCCCGGCCACACTTGGCAATAGGTCCCGGGGAGGAATAATGCCCATGGAAGTAGGAGCTCCTACTTCCAAAGGGGCAAGTCAGCGGGAGAAGCCACTAGTTCTATCCGGCCAAGAGTCACTGTTCCCCGGCTACACTTGGCAGTAGGTCCCGGGGAGGAATAATGCCCATGGAAGTAGGAGCTACTACCTCCAAAGGGTGAAGACACTTGGCTCTAAGTCCCCGAGAGGTATACTGCCCATGGGAGTAAGAGCTCCTACTTCCAAAGGGGCAAGTCAGCGGGAGAAGCCACTTGGCCTACCCGGCCAAGAGTCACTGTTCCCCGGCCACACTTGGCAGTAGGTCCCGGGGAGGAATAATGCCCATGGAAGTAGGAGCTCCTACTTCCAAAGGGGCAAGTCAGCGGGAGAAGCCGCTTGGCCTACCCGGCCAAGAGTCACTGTTCCCCGGCCACACTTGGCAGTAGGTCCCGGGGAGGAATAATGCCCATGGAAGTAGGAGCTCCTACTTCCAAAGGGGCAAGTCAGCGGGAGAAGCCACTTGGCCTATCCGGCCAAGAGTCACTGTTCCCCGGCCACACTTGGCAATAGGTCCCGGGGAGGAATAATGCCCATGGAAGTAGGAGCTCCTACTTCCAAAGGGGCAAGTCAGCGGGAGAAGCCACTAGTTCTATCCGGCCAAGAGTCACTGTTCCCCGGCCACACTTGGCAGTAGGTCCCGGGGAGGAATAATGCCCATGGAAGTAGGAGCTACCACCTCCAAAGGGTGAAGACACTTGGCTCTAAGTCCCCGAGAGGTATACTGCCCATGGGAGTAAGAGCTCCTACTTCCAAAGGGGCAAGTCAGCGGGAGAAGCCACTTGGCCTATCCGGCCAAGAGTCACTGTTCCCCGGCCACACTTGGCAGTAGGTCCCGGAGAGGAATAGTGCCCATGGAAGTAGGAGCTCCTACTTCCAAAGGGGCAAGTCAGCGGGAGAAGCCACTTGGCCTACACGGCCAAGAGTCACTGTTCCCCGGCCACACTTGGCAGTAGGTCCCGGGGAGGAATAATGCCCATGGAAGTAGGAGCTACTACCTCCAAAGGGGCAAGTCAGCGGGAGAAGCCACTTGGCCTATCCGGCCAAGAGTCACTGTTCCCCGGCCACTCTTGGCAGTAGGTCCCGGGGAGGAATAATGCCCATGGAAGTAGGAGCTCCTACCTCCAAAGGGGCAAGTCAGCGGGAGAAGCCACTTGGCCTACCCGGCCAAGAGTCACTGTTCCCCGGCCACACTTGGCAGTAGGTCCCGGGGAGGAATAATGCCCATGGAAGTAAGAGCTCCTACTTCCAAAGGGGCAGGTCAGCGGGAGAAGCCACTTGGCCTATCCGGCCACATGTCACTGTCCCCCGGCCAAGCTTGGCTGTAGGTCCCGGGGAGGAATAATGCCCATGGAAGTAGGAGCTCCTACTTCCAAAGGGGCAAGTCAGCGGGAGAAGCCACTTGGCCTATCCGGCCAAGAGTCACTGTTCCCCGGCCACACTTGGCAGTAGGTCCCGGGGAGGAATAATGCCCATGGAAGTAAGAGCTCCTACTTCCAAAGGGGCAGGTCAGCGGGAGAAGCCACTTGGCCTATCCGGCCACATGTCACTGTCCCCCGGCCAAGCTTGGCTGTAGGTCCCGGGGAGGAATAATGCCCATGGAAGTAGGAGCTCCTACTTCCAAAGGGGCAAGTCAGCGGAAGAAGCCACTAGTTCTATCCGGCCAAGAGTCACTGTTCCCCGGCCACACTTGGCAGTAGGTCCCGGGGAGGAATAATGCCCATGGAAGTAGGAGCTCCTACTTCCAAAGGGGCAAGTCAGCGGGAGAAGCCACTTGGCCTATCCGGCCAAGAGTCACTGTTCCCCGGCCACACTTGGCAGTAGGTCCCGGGGAGGAATAATGCCCATGGAAGTAGGAGCTCCTACTTCCAAAGGGGCAAGTCAGCGGGAGAAGCCACTTGGCCTACCCGGCCAAGAGTCACTGTTCCCCGGCCACACTTGGCAGTAGGTCCCGGGGAGGAATAATGCCCATGGAAGTAGGAGCTCCTACCTCCAAAGGGGCAAGTCAGCGGGAGAAGCCACTTGGCCTATCCGGCCAAGAGTCACTGTTCCCCGGCCACACTTGGCAGTAGGTCCCGGGGAGGAATAATGCCCATGGAAGTAAGAGCTCCTACTTCCAAAGGGGCAAGTCAGCGGGAGAAGCCACTTGGCCTATCCGGCCACATGTCACTGTCCCCCGGCCAAGCTTGGCTGTAGGTCCCGGGGAGGAATAATGCCCATGGAAGTAGGAGCTCCTACTTCCAAAGGGGCAAGTCAGCGGAAGAAGCCACTAGTTCTATCCGGCCAAGAGTCACTGTTCCCCGGCCACACTTGGCAGTAGGTCCCGGGGAGGAATAATGCCCATGGAAGTAGGAGCTCCTACTTCCAAAGGGGCAAGTCAGCGGGAGAAGCCACTTGGCCTATCCGGCCAAGAGTCACTGTTCCCCGGCCACACTTGGCAGTAGGTCCCGGGGAGGAATAATGCCCATGGAAGTAGGAGCTCCTACTTCCAAAGGGGCAAGTCAGCGGGAGAAGCCACTAGTTCTATCCGGCCAAGAGTCACTGTTCCCCGGCAACACTTGGCAGTAGGTCCCGGGGAGGAATAATGCCCATGGAAGTAGGAGCTACTACCTCCAAAGGGTGAAGACACTTGGCTCTAAGTCCCCGAGAGGTATACTGCCCATGGGAGTAAGAGCTCCTACTTCCAAAGGGGCAAGTCAGCGGGAGAAGCCACTTGGCCTATCCGGCCAAGAGTCACTGTTCCCCGGCCACACTTGGCAGTAGGTCCCGGGGAGGAATAATGCCCATGGAAGTAGGAGCTCCTACTTCCAAAGGGGCAAGTCAGCGGGAGAAGCCACTTGGGCTATCCGGCCACATGTCACTGTCCCCCGGCCACACTTGGCAGTAGGTCCCGGGGAGGAATAATGCCCATGGAAGTAAGAGCTCCTACTTCCAAAGGGGCAAGTCAGCGGGAGAAGCCACTTGGCCTAACCGGCCACATGTCACTGTCCCCCGGCCACACTTGGCAGTAGGTCCCGGGGAGGAATAATGCCCATGGAAGTAAGAGCTCCTACTTCCAAAGGGGCAAGTCAGCGGGAGCAGCCACTTGGCCTATCCGGCCAAGAGTCACTGTTCCCCGGCCACACTTGGTAGTAGGTCCCGGGGAGGAATAATGCCCATGGAAGTAGGAGCTCCTACTTCCAAAGGGGCAAGTCAGCGGGAGCAGCCACTTGGCCTATCCGTCCAAGAGTCACTGTTCCCCGGCCACACTTGGCTGTAGGTCCCGGGGAGGAATAATGCCCATGGAAGTAAGAGCTCCTACTTCCAAAGGGGCAAGTCAGCGGGAGAAGCCACTTGGCCTATCCGGCCACATGTCACTGTCCCCCGGCCACACTTGGCAGTAGGTCCCGGGGAGGAATAATGCCCATGGAAGTAGGAGCTACTACCTCCAAAGAGTGAAGACACTTGGCTGTAAGTCCCCGAGAGGTATAGTGCCCATGGAAGTAAGAGCTCCTACTTCCAAAGGGGCAAGTCAGCGGGAGAAGCCACTTGGCCTATCCGGCCAAGAGTCACTGTTCCCCGGCCACACTTGGCAGTAGGTCCCGGGGAGGAATAATGCCCATGGAAGTAGGAGCTCCTACTTCCAAAGGGGCAAGTCAGCGGGAGAAGCCACTTGGCCTATCCGGCCACATGTCACTGTCCCCCGGCCACTCTTGGCAGTAGGTCCCGGGGAGGAATAATGCCCATGGAAGTAGGAGCTCCTACTTCCAAAGGGGCAAGTCAGCGGGAGAAGCCACTTGGCCTATCCGGCCACATGTCACTGTCCCCCGGCCACTCTTGGCAGTAGGTCCCGGGGAGGAATAATGCCCATGGAAGTAGGAGCTCCTACTTCCAAAGGGGCAAGTCAGCGGGAGAAGCCACTTGGCCTACCCAGGCAAGAGTCACTGTTCCCCGGCCACACTTGGCAGTAGGTCCCGGGGAGGAATAATGCCCATGGAAGTAGGAGCTCCTACTTCCAAAGGGTCAAGTCAGCGGGAGAAGCCACTTGGCCTATCCGGCCAAGAGTCACTGTTCCCCGGTCACACTTGGCAGTAGGTCCCGGGGAGGAATAATGCCCATGGAAGTAGGAGCTCCTACTTCCAAAGGGGCAAGTCAGCGGGAGAAGTGACTTGGCCTATCCGAACAAGAGTCACTGTTCCCCGGCCACACTTGGCAGGAGGTCCCGGGGAGGAATAATGCCCATGGAAGTAGGAGCTACTACCTCCAAAGGGTGAAGACACTTGGCTCTAAGTCCCCGAGAGGTATAGTGCCCATGGAAGTAGGAGCTCCTACTTCCAAAGGGGCAAGTCAGCGGGAGAAGCAACTTGGCCTATCCGGCCAAGAGTCACTGTTCCCCGGCCACACTTGGCAGGAGGTCCCGGGGAGGAATAATGCCCATGGAAGTAGGAGCTCCTACTTCCAAAGGGTCAAGTCAGCGGGAGAAGCCACTTGGCCTATCCGGCCAAGAGTCACTGTTCCCCGGCCACACTTGGCAGTAGGTCCCGGGGAGGAATAATGCCCATGGAAGTAGGAGCTCCTACTTCCAAAGGGGAAAGTAAGCGGGAGAAGCAACTTGGCCTATCCGGCCAAGAGTCACTGTTCCCCGGCCACACTTGGCAGTAGGTCCCGGGGAGGAATAATGCCCATGGAAGTAGGAGCTCCTACTTCCAAAGGGGCAAGTCAGCGGGAGAAGCCACTTGGCCTATCCGGCCAAGAGTCACTGTTCCCCGGCCACACTTGGCAGGAGGTCCCGGGGAGGAATAATGCCCATGGAAGTAGGAGCTCCTACTTCCAAAGGGGCAAGTCAGCGGGAGAAGCCACTTGGGCTATCCGGCCACATGTCACTGTCCCCCGGCAACACTTGGCAGTAGGTCCCGGGGAGGAATAATGCCCATGGAAGTAAGAGCTCCTACTTCCAAAGGGGCAAGTCAGCGGGAGAAGCCACTTGGCCTATCCGGCCACATGTCACTGTCCCCCGGCCACACTTGGCAGTAGGTCCCGGGGAGGAATAATGCCCATGGAAGTAAGAGCTCCTACTTCCAAAGGGGCAAGTCAGCGGGAGCAGCCACTTGGCCTATCCGGCCAAGAGTCACTGTTCCCCGGCCACACTTGGCAGTAGGTCCCGGGGAGGAATAATGCCCATGGAAGTAGGAGCTCCTACTTCCAAAGGGGCAAGTCAGCGGGAGCAGCCACTTGGCCTATCCGTCCAAGAGTCACTGTTCCCCGGCCACACTTGGCTGTAGGTCCCGGGGAGGAATAATGCCCATGGAAGTAAGAGCTCCTACTTCCAAAGGGGCAAGTCAGCGGGAGAAGCCACTTGGCCTATCCGGCCACATGTCACTGTCCCCCGGCCACACTTGGCAGTAGGTCCCGGGGAGGAATAATGCCCATGGAAGTAGGAGCTACTACCTCCAAAGGGTGAAGACACTTGGCTCTAAGTCCTCGAGAGGTATACTGCCCATGGAAGTAAGAGCTCCTACTTCCATAGGGGCAAGTCAGCGGGAGAAGCCACTTGGCCTATCCGGCCACATGTCACTGTCCCCCGGCCAAGCTTGGCTGTAGGTCCCGGGGAGGAATAATGCCCATGGAAGTAGGAGCTCCTACTTCCAAAGGGGCAAGTCAGCGGAAGAAGCCACTAGTTCTATCCGGCCAAGAGTCACTGTTCCCCGGCCACACTTGGCAGTAGGTCCCGGGGAGGAATAATGCCCATGGAAGTAGGAGCTCCTACTTCCAAAGGGGCAAGTCAGCGGGAGAAGCCACTTGGCCTACCCAGGCAAGAGTCACTGTTCCCCGGCCACACTTGGCAGTAGGTCCCGGGGAGGAATAATGCCCATGGAAGTAGGAGCTCCTACTTCCAAAGGGGCAAGTCAGCGGGAGAAGCCACTTGGCCTATCCGGCCAAGAGTCACTGTTCCCCGGCCACACTTGGCAGTAGGTCCCGGGGAGGAATAATGACCATGGAAGTAAGAGCTCCTACTTCCAAAGGGGCAAGTCAGCGGGAGAAGCCACTTGGCCTATCCGGCCAAGAGTCACTGTTCCCCGGCCACACTTGGCAGTAGGTCCCGGGGAGGAATAATGCCCATGGAAGTAAGAGCTCCTACTTCCATAGGGGCAAGTCAGCGGGAGAAGCCACTTGGCCTATCCGGCCAAGAGTCACTGTTCCCCGGCCACACTTGGCAGTAGGTCCCGGGGAGGAATAATGCCCATGGAAGTAGGAGCTCACTTGGCTCTAAGTCTTCGAGAGGTATAATGCCCATGGAAGTAAGAGCTCCTACTTCCAAAGGGGCAAGTCAGCGGGAGAAGCCACTTCGCCTACCCGGCCAAGTGTCACTGTCCCCCGGCCAGACTTGGCGGCAAGTCCCGGGGAGGAATAATGCCCATGGAAGTAGGAGCTCCTACTTCCGAAGGGGCAAGTCAGCGGGAGAAGCCACTTCGCCTACCCGGCCAAGTGTCACTGTCCCCCGGCCAGACTTGGCGGCAAGTCCCGGGGAGGAATAATGCCCATGGAAGTAGGAGCTCACTTGGCTCTAAGTCTTCGAGAGGTATAATGCCCATGGAAGTAAGAGCTCCTACTTCCAAAGGGGCAAGTCAGCGGGAGAAGCCACTTCGCCTACCCGGCCAAGTGTCACTGTCCCCCGGCCAGACTTGGCGGCAAGTCCCGGGGAGGAATAATGCCCATGGAAGTAGGAGCTCCTACTTCCAAAGGGGCAAGTCAGCGGGAGCAGCCACTTGGCCTATCCGGCCAAGAGTCACTGTTCCCCGGCCACACTTGGCAGTAGGTCCCGGGGAGGAATAATGCCCATGGAAGTAGGAGCTCCTACTTCCAAAGGGGCAAGTCAGCGGGAGCAGCCACTTGGCCTATCCGTCCAAGAGTCACTGTTCCCCGGCCACACTTGGCTGTAGGTCCCGGGGAGGAATAATGCCCATGGAAGTAAGAGCTCCTACTTCCAAAGGGGCAAGTCAGCGGGAGAAGCCACTTGGCCTATCCGGCCACATGTCACTGTCCCCCGGCCACACTTGGCAGTAGGTCCCGGGGAGGAATAATGCCCATGGAAGTAGGAGCTACTACCTCCAAAGAGTGAAGACACTTGGCTCTAAGTCCACGAGAGGTATAGTGCCCATGGAAGTAAGAGCTCCTACTTCCAAAGGGTCAAGTCAGCGGGAGAAGCCACTTGGCCTATCCGGCCAAGAGTCACTGTTCCCCGGCCACACTTGGCAGTAGGTCCCGGAGAGGAATAATGCCCATGGAAGTAGGAGCTCCTACTTCCAAAGGGGCAAGTCAGCGGGAGAAGCCACTTGGCATATACGGCCAAGAGTCACTGTTCCCCGGCCACACTTGGCAGTAGGTCCCGGGGAGGAATAATGCCCATGGAAGTAGGAGCTCCTACTTCCAAAGGGGCAAGTCAGCGGGAGAAGCCACTTGGCCTATCCGGCCACATGTCACTGTCCCCCGGCCACTCTTGGCAGTAGGTCCCGGGGAGGAATAATGCCCATGGAAGTAGGAGCTCCTACTTCCAAAGGGGCAAGTCAGCGGGAGAAGCCACTTGGCCTACCCAGGCAAGAGTCACTGTTCCCCGGCCACACTTGGCAGTAGGTCCCGGGGAGGAATAATGCCCATGGAAGTAGGAGCTCCTACTTCCAAAGGGTCAAGTCAGCGGGAGAAGCCACTTGGCCTATCCGGCCAAGAGTCACTGTTCCCCGGCCACACTTGGCAGTAGGTCCCGGGGAGGAATAATGCCCATGGAAGTAGGAGCTCCTACTTCCAAAGGGGCAAGTCAGCGGGAGAAGCCACTTGGCCTATCCGAACAAGAGTCACTGTTCCCCGGCCACACTTGGCAGGAGGTCCCGGGGAGGAATAATGCCCATGGAAGTAGGAGCTACTACCTCCAAAGGGTGAAGACACTTGGCTCTAAGTCCCCGAGAGGTATAGTGCCCATGGAAGTAGGAGCTCCTACTTCCAAAGGGGCAAGTCAGCGGGAGAAGCAACTTGGCCTATCCGGCCAAGAGTCACTGTTCCCCGGCCACACTTGGCAGGAGGTCCCGGGGAGGAATAATGCCCATGGAAGTAGGAGCTCCTACTTCCAAAGGGTCAAGTCAGCGGGAGAAGCCACTTGGCCTATCCGGCCAAGAGTCACTGTTCCCCGGCCACACTTGGCAGTAGGTCCCGGGGAGGAATAATGCCCATGGAAGTAGGAGCTCCTACTTCCAAAGGGGAAAGTAAGCGGGAGAAGCCACTTGGCCTATCCGGCCAAGAGTCACTGTTCCCCGGCCACACTTGGCAGTAGGTCCCGGGGAGGAATAATGCCCATGGAAGTAGGAGCTCCTACTTCCAAAGGGGAAAGTAAGCGGGAGAAGCAACTTGGCCTATCCGGCCAAGAGTCACTGTTCCCCGGCCACACTTGGCAGTAGGTCCCGGGGAGGAATAATGCCCATGGAAGTAGGAGCTCCTACTTCCAAAGGGGCAAGTCAGCGGGAGAAGCCACTTGGCCTATCCGGCCAAGAGTCACTGTTCCCCGGCCACACTTGGCAGGAGGTCCCGGGGAGGAATAATGCCCATGGAAGTAGGAGCTCCTACTTCCAAAGGGGCAAGTCAGCGGGAGAAGCCACTTGGGCTATCCGGCCACATGTCACTGTCCCCCGGCAACACTTGGCAGTAGGTCCCGGGGAGGAATAATGCCCATGGAAGTAAGAGCTCCTACTTCCAAAGGGGCAAGTCAGCGGGAGAAGCCACTTGGCCTATCCGGCCACATGTCACTGTCCCCCGGCCACACTTGGCAGTAGGTCCCGGGGAGGAATAATGCCCATGGAAGTAAGAGCTCCTACTTCCAAAGGGGCAAGTCAGCGGGAGCAGCCACTTGGCCTATCCGGCCAAGAGTCACTGTTCCCCGGCCACACTTGGCAGTAGGTCCCGGGGAGGAATAATGCCCATGGAAGTAGGAGCTCCTACTTCCAAAGGGGCAAGTCAGCGGGAGCAGCCACTTGGCCTATCCGTCCAAGAGTCACTGTTCCCCGGCCACACTTGGCTGTAGGTCCCGGGGAGGAATAATGCCCATGGAAGTAAGAGCTCCTACTTCCAAAGGGGCAAGTCAGCGGGAGAAGCCACTTGGCCTATCCGGCCACATGTCACTGTCCCCCGGCCACACTTGGCAGTAGGTCCCGGGGAGGAATAATGCCCATGGAAGTAGGAGCTACTACCTCCAAAGGGTGAAGACACTTGGCTCTAAGTCCTCGAGAGGTATACTGCCCATGGAAGTAAGAGCTCCTACTTCCATAGGGGCAAGTCAGCGGGAGAAGCCACTTGGCCTATCCGGCCACATGTCACTGTCCCCCGGCCAAGCTTGGCTGTAGGTCCCGGGGAGGAATAATGCCCATGGAAGTAGGAGCTCCTACTTCCAAAGGGGCAAGTCAGCGGAAGAAGCCACTAGTTCTATCCGGCCAAGAGTCACTGTTCCCCGGCCACACTTGGCAGTAGGTCCCGGGGAGGAATAATGCCCATGGAAGTAGGAGCTCCTACTTCCAAAGGGGCAAGTCAGCGGGAGAAGCCACTTGGCCTACCCAGGCAAGAGTCACTGTTCCCCGGCCACACTTGGCAGTAGGTCCCGGGGAGGAATAATGCCCATGGAAGTAGGAGCTCCTACTTCCAAAGGGGCAAGTCAGCGGGGAGAAGCCACTTGGCCTATCCGGCCAAGAGTCACTGTTCCCCGGCCACACTTGGCAGTAGGTCCCGGGGAGGAATAATGACCATGGAAGTAAGAGCTCCTACTTCCAAAGGGGCAAGTCAGCGGGAGAAGCCACTTGGCCTATCCGGCCAAGAGTCACTGTTCCCCGGCCACACTTGGCAGTAGGTCCCGGGGAGGAATAATGCCCATGGAAGTAAGAGCTCCTACTTCCATAGGGGCAAGTCAGCGGGAGAAGCCACTTGGCCTATCCGGCCAAGAGTCACTCTTCCCCGGCTACACTTGGCAGTAGGTCCCGGGGAGGAATAAAGACCATGGAAGTAAGAGCTCCTACTTCCAAAGGGGCAAGTCAGCGGGAGAAGCCACTTGGCCTATCCGGCCAAGAGTCACTGTTCCCCGGCCACACTTGGCAGTAGGTCCCGGGGAGGAATAATGCCCATGGAAGTAAGAGCTCCTACTTCCAAAGGGGCAAGTCAGCGGGAGAAGCCACTTGGCCTATCCGGCCAAGAGTCACTGTTCCCCGGCCACACTTGGCAGTAGGTCCCGGGGAGGAATAATGCCCATGGAAGTAGGAGCTCCTACTTCCAAAGGGGCAAGTCAGCGGGAGAAGCCACTTGGCCTATCCGGCAAAGAGTCACTGTTCCCCGGCTACACTTGGCAGTAGGTCCCGGGGAGGAATAATGACCATGGAAGTAAGAGCTCCTACTTCCAAAGGGGCAAGTCAGCGGGAGAAGCCACTTGGCCTATCCGGCCAAGAGTCACTGTTCCCCGGCCACACTTGGCAGTAGGTCCCGGGGAGGAATAATGCCCATGGAAGTAAGAGCTCCTACTTCCAAAGGGGCAAGTCAGCGGGAGAAGCCACTTGGCCTATCCGGCCAAGAGTCACTGTTCCCCGGCCACACTTGGCAGTAGGTCCCGGGGAGGAATAATGCCCATGGAAGTAGGAGCTCCTACTTCCAAAGGGGCAAGTCAGCGGGAGAAGCCACTTGGCCTATCCGGCCAGGAGTCACTGTTCCCCGGCCACTCTTGGCTGTAGGTCCCGGGGAGGAATAATGCCCATGGAAGTAAGAGCTCCTACTTCCAAAGGGGCAAGTCAGCGGGAGAAGCCACTTGGCCTATCCGGCCACATGTCACTGTCCCCCGGCCACACTTGGCAGTAGGTCCCGGGGAGGAATAATGCCCATGGAAGTAGGAGCTACTACCTCCAAAGGGTGAAGACACTTGGCTCTAAGTCCTCGAGAGGTATACTGCCCATGGAAGTAAGAGCTCCTACTTCCATAGGGGCAAGTCAGCGGGAGAAGCCACTTGGCCTATCCGGCCACATGTCACTGTCCCCCGGCCAAGCTTGGCTGTAGGTCCCGGGGAGGAATAATGCCCATGGAAGTAGGAGCTCCTACTTCCAAAGGGGCAAGTCAGCGGAAGAAGCCACTAGTTCTATCCGGCCAAGAGTCACTGTTCCCCGGCCACACTTGGCAGTAGGTCCCGGGGAGGAATAATGCCCATGGAAGTAGGAGCTCCTACTTCCAAAGGGGCAAGTCAGCGGGAGAAGCCACTTGGCCTACCCAGGCAAGAGTCACTGTTCCCCGGCCACACTTGGCAGTAGGTCCCGGGGAGGAATAATGCCCATGGAAGTAGGAGCTCCTACTTCCAAAGGGGCAAGTCAGCGGGAGAAGCCACTTGGCCTATCCGGCCAAGAGTCACTGTTCCCCGGCCACACTTGGCAGTAGGTCCCGGGGAGGAATAATGACCATGGAAGTAAGAGCTCCTACTTCCAAAGGGGCAAGTCAGCGGGAGAAGCCACTTGGCCTATCCGGCCAAGAGTCACTGTTCCCCGGCCACACTTGGCAGTAGGTCCCGGGGAGGAATAATGCCCATGGAAGTAAGAGCTCCTACTTCCATAGGGGCAAGTCAGCGGGAGAAGCCACTTGGCCTATCCGGCCAAGAGTCACTCTTCCCCGGCTACACTTGGCAGTAGGTCCACGGGGAGGAATAATGACCATGGAAGTAAGAGCTCCTACTTCCAAAGGGGCAAGTCAGCGGGAGAAGCCACTTGGCCTACCCGGCCAAGAGTCACTGTTCCCCGGCCACACTTGGCAGTAGGTCCCGGGGAGGAATAATGCCCATGGAAGTAAGAGCTCCTACTTCCAAAGGGGCAAGTCAGCGGGAGAAGCCACTTGGCCTATCCGGCCAAGAGTCACTGTTCCCCGGCCACACTTGGCAGTAGGTCCCGGGGAGGAATAATGCCCATGGAAGTAGGAGCTCCTACTTCCAAAGGGGCAAGTCAGCGGGAGAAGCCACTTGGCCTATCCGGCAAAGAGTCACTGTTCCCCGGCTACACTTGGCAGTAGGTCCCGGGGAGGAATAATGACCATGGAAGTAAGAGCTCCTACTTCCAAAGGGGCAAGTCAGCGGGAGAAGCCACTTGGCCTATCCGGCCAAGAGTCACTGTTCCCCGGCCACACTTGGCAGTAGGTCCCGGGGAGGAATAATGCCCATGGAAGTAAGAGCTCCTACTTCCAAAGGGGCAAGTCAGCGGGAGAAGCCACTTGGCCTATCCGGCCAAGAGTCACTGTTCCCCGGCCACACTTGGCAGTAGGTCCCGGGGAGGAATAATGCCCATGGAAGTAGGAGCTCCTACTTCCAAAGGGGCAAGTCAGCGGGAGAAGCCACTTGGCCTATCCGGCCAGGAGTCACTGTTCCCCGGCCACTCTTGGCTGTAGGTCCCGGGGAGGAATAATGCCCATGGAAGTAGGAGCTACTACCTCCAAAGGGGCAAGTCAGCGGGAGAAGCCACTTGGCCTATCCGGCCAAGAGTCACTGTTCCCCGGCCACACTTGGCAGTATGTCCCGGGGAGGAATAATGCCCATGGAAGTAGGAGCTACTACCTCCAAAGGGTGAAGACACTTGGCTCTAAGTCCCCGAGAGGTATACTGCCCATGGAAGTAAGAGCTCCTACTTCCATAGGGGCAAGTCAGCGGGAGAAGCCACTTGGCCTAACCGGCCAAGAGTCACTGTTCCCCGGCCACACTTGGCCGTAGGTCCCGGGGAGGAATAATGCCCATGGAAGTAGGAGCTCCTACTTCCAAAGGGGCAAGTCAGCGGGAGAAGCCACTCGGCCTATCCGGCCAAGAGTCACTGTTCCCCGGCCACACTTGGCAGTAGGTCCCGGGGAGGAATAATGCCCATGGAAGTAGGAGCTACTACTTCCAAAGGGGCAAGTCAGCGGGAGAAGCCACTTGGCCTATCCGGCCACATGTCACTGTTCCCCGGCCACACTTGGCAGTAGGTCCCGGGGAGGAATAATGCCCATGGAAGTAGGAGCTCCTACTTCCAAAGGGGCAAGTCAGCGGGAGAAGCCACTTGGCCTATCCGGCCAAGAGTCACTGTTCCCCGGCCACACTTGGCAGTAGGTCCCGGGGAGGAATAATGCCCATGGAAGTAGGAGCTCCTACTTCCAAAGGGGCAAGTCAGCGGGAGAAGCCACTAGTTCTATCCGGCCAAGAGTCACTGTTCCCCGGCCACACTTGGCAGTAGGTCCCGGGGAGGAATAATGCCCATGGAAGTAGGAGCTCACTTGGCTCTAAGTCTCGAGAGGTATAATGCCCATGGAAGTAAGAGCTCCTACTTCCAAAGGGGCAAGTCAGCGGGAGAAGCCACTTCGCCTACCCGGCCAAGTGTCACTGTCCCCCGGCCAGACTTGGCGGCAAGTCCCGGGGAGGAATAATGCCCATGGAAGTAGGAGCTCCTACTTCCAAAGGGGCAAGTCAGCGGGAGAAGCCACTTCGCCTACCCGGCCAAGTGTCACTGTCCCCCGGCCAGACTTGGCGGCAAGTCCCGGGGAGGAATAATGCCCATGGAAGTAGGAGCTCCTACTTCCAAAGGGGCAAGTCAGCGGGAGAAGCCACTTCGCCTACCCGGCCAAGTGTCACTGTCCCCCGGCCAGACTTGGCGGCAAGTCCCGGGGAGGAATAATGCCCATGGAAGTAGGAGCTCACTTGGCTCTAAGTCTTCGAGAGGTATAATGCCCATGGAAGTAAGAGCTCCTACTTCCAAAGGGGCAAGTCAGCGGGAGAAGCCACTTCGCCTACCCGGCCAAGTGTCACTGTCCCCCGGCCAGACTTGGCGGCAAGTCCCGGGGAGGAATAATGCCCATGGAAGTAGGAGCTCCTACTTCCAAAGGGGCAAGTCAGCGGGAGAAGCCACTTCGCCTACCCGGCCAAGTGTCACTGTCCCCCGGCCAGACTTGGCGGCAAGTCCCGGGGAGGAATAATGCCCATGGAAGTAGGAGCTCCTACTTCCAAAGGGGCAAGTCAGCGGGAGAAGCCACTTCGCCTACCCGGCCAAGTGTCACTGTCCCCCGGCCAGACTTGGCGGCAAGTCCCGGGGAGGAATAATGCCCATGGAAGTAGGAGCTCCTACTTCCAAAGGGGCAAGTCAGCGGGAGAAGCCACTTCGCCTACCCGGCCAAGTGTCACTGTCCCCCGGCCAGACTTGGCGGCAAGTCCCGGGGAGGAATAATGCCCATGGAAGTAGGAGCTCACTTGGCTCTAAGTCTTCGAGAGGTATAATGCCCATGGAAGTAAGAGCTCCTACTTCCAAAGGGGCAAGTCAGCGGGAGAAGCCACTTCGCCTACCCGGCCAAGTGTCACTGTCCCCCGGCCAGACTTGGCGGGAAGTCCCGGGGAGGAATAATGCCCATGGAAGTAGGAGCTCCTACTTCCAAAGGGGCAAGTCAGCGGGAGAAGCCACTTCGCCTACCCGGCCAAGTGTCACTGTCCCCCGGCCAGACTTGGCGGCAAGTCCCGGGGAGGAATAATGCCCATGGAAGTAGGAGCTCCTACTTCCAAAGGGGCAAGTCAGCGGGAGAAGCCACTTCGCCTACCCGGCCAAGTGTCACTGTCCCCCGGCCAGACTTGGCGGCAAGTCCCGGGGAGGAATAATGCCCATGGAAGTAGGAGCTCACTTGGCTCTAAGTCTTCGAGAGGTATAATGCCCATGGAAGTAAGAGCTCCTACTTCCAAAGGGGCAAGTCAGCGGGAGAAGCCACTTCGCCTACCCGGCCAAGTGTCACTGTCCCCCGGCCAGACTTGGCGGCAAGTCCCGGGGAGGAATAATGCCCATGGAAGTAGGAGCTCACTTGGCTCTAAGTCTTCGAGAGGTATAATGCCCATGGAAGTAAGAGCTCCTACTTCCAAAGGGGCAAGTCAGCGGGAGAAGCCACTTCGCCTACCCGGCCAAGTGTCACTGTCCCCCGGCCAGACTTGGCGGCAAGTCCCGGGGAGGAATAATGCCCATGGAAGTAGGAGCTCCTACTTCCAAAGGGGCAAGTCAGCGGGAGAAGCCACTTCGCCTACCCGGCCAAGTGTCACTGTCCCCCGGCCAGACTTGGCGGCAAGTCCCGGGGAGGAATAATGCCCATGGAAGTAGGAGCTCCTACTTCCAAAGGGGCAAGTCAGCGGGAGAAGCCACTTCGCCTACCCGGCCAAGTGTCACTGTCCCCCGGCCAGACTTGGCGGCAAGTCCCGGGGAGGAATAATGCCCATGGAAGTAGGAGCTCCTACTTCCAAAGGGGCAAGTCAGCGGGAGAAGCCACTTCGCCTACCCGGCCAAGTGTCACTGTCCCCCGGCCAGACTTGGCGGCAAGTCCCGGGGAGGAATAATGCCCATGGAAGTAGGAGCTCACTTGGCTCTAAGTCTTCGAGAGGTATAATGCCCATGGAAGTAAGAGCTCCTACTTCCAAAGGGGCAAGTCAGCGGGAGAAGCCACTTCGCCTACCCGGCCAAGTGTCACTGTCCCCCGGCCAGACTTGGCGGGAAGTCCCGGGGAGGAATAATGCCCATGGAAGTAGGAGCTCCTACTTCCAAAGGGGCAAGTCAGCGGGAGAAGCCACTTCGCCTACCCGGCCAAGTGTCACTGTCCCCCGGCCAGACTTGGCGGCAAGTCCCGGGGAGGAATAATGCCCATGGAAGTAGGAGCTCCTACTTCCAAAGGGGCAAGTCAGCGGGAGAAGCCACTTCGCCTACCCGGCCAAGTGTCACTGTCCCCCGGCCAGACTTGGCGGCAAGTCCCGGGGAGGAATAATGCCCATGGAAGTAGGAGCTCCTACTTCCAAAGGGGCAAGTCAGCGGGAGAAGCCACTTCGCCTACCCGGCCAAGTGTCACTGTCCCCCGGCCAGACTTGGCGGCAAGTCCCGGGGAGGAATAATGCCCATGGAAGTAGGAGCTCACTTGGCTCTAAGTCTTCGAGAGGTATAATGCCCATGGAAGTAAGAGCTCCTACTTCCAAAGGGGCAAGTCAGCGGGAGAAGCCACTTCGCCTACCCGGCCAAGTGTCACTGTCCCCCGGCCAGACTTGGCGGGAAGTCCCGGGGAGGAATAATGCCCATGGAAGTAGGAGCTCCTACTTCCAAAGGGGCAAGTCAGCGGGAGAAGCCACTTCGCCTACCCGGCCAAGTGTCACTGTCCCCCGGCCAGACTTGGCGGCAAGTCCCGGGGAGGAATAATGCCCATGGAAGTAGGAGCTCCTACTTCCAAAGGGGCAAGTCAGCGGGAGAAGCCACTTCGCCTACCCGGCCAAGTGTCACTGTCCCCCGGCCAGACTTGGCGGCAAGTCCCGGGGAGGAATAATGCCCATGGAAGTAGGAGCTCACTTGGCTCTAAGTCTTCGAGAGGTATAATGCCCATGGAAGTAAGAGCTCCTACTTCCAAAGGGGCAAGTCAGCGGGAGAAGCCACTTCGCCTACCCGGCCAAGTGTCACTGTCCCCCGGCCAGACTTGGCGGCAAGTCCCGGGGAGGAATAATGCCCATGGAAGTAGGAGCTCCTACTTCCAAAGGGGCAAGTCAGCGGGAGAAGCCACTTCGCCTACCCGGCCAAGTGTCACTGTCCCCCGGCCAGACTTGGCGGCAAGTCCCGGGGAGGAATAATGCCCATGGAAGTAGGAGCTCCTACTTCCAAAGGGGCAAGTCAGCGGGAGAAGCCACTTCGCCTACCCGGCCAAGTGTCACTGTCCCCCGGCCAGACTTGGCGGCAAGTCCCGGGGAGGAATAATGCCCATGGAAGTAGGAGCTCACTTGGCTCTAAGTCTTCGAGAGGTATAATGCCCATGGAAGTAAGAGCTCCTACTTCCAAAGGGGCAAGTCAGCGGGAGAAGCCACTTCGCCTACCCGGCCAAGTGTCACTGTCCCCCGGCCAGACTTGGCGGCAAGTCCCGGGGAGGAATAATGCCCCATGGAGCTCGGGCAGACTAGAAGTAACCTCGTCTGCCCGCTGGAGGGCGCCCTTCCCGGAGCGGAGGGGACCCCCTTGGCCACAAAGTGCAAGCCGAGTTTGGAGCTCGAAACCCGGCCACGCTTGGTCGTAGGTCCCGGTGAGGAACATGGCCATGGAAGTCGGAGCTCAAACCTCCAAATTGACCTCAGCGGGAGCACTTGCTGAGGCTGCCCGGGCATGGGTTACTGTTCCCCGGGCACACTTGGTCGTAGGTCCAAGTGTGGAACGTGTCCATGGAAGTTGAAGTGAAGAGAACCGCGAAAGGGAGTTTTTGCGCGAAGCCGCGGCCGAGGAGGGCTCACCGATCCCGGCGTGATTTCTGCCAGGCCCGGTACCCAAACCGAACTCCGCATGGTGGCTGGATCCGCGACCCTGGAACCCTGGGCCGGGAGCCTAGGGGCGAGAGGGGCCCCATGGAGCTCGGGCAGACTAGAAGTACCCTCGTCTGCCCGCTGGAGGGGGCCCCTTCCCGGAGCGGAGGGGACCCCCCAAGCGACCAAGTGCAAGCCGAGTTTGGAGCTCGAAACCCGGCCACACTTGGTAGTATGTCCCGGTGAGGAACATGCCCATGGAAGTAAGAGCTCAGCGGGAGCAGCCACTCAGGCTACCCGGGAATGTGTCACTGTCCCCCGGCCAAGACTTGGCGGCAAGTCCCGGGGAGGAATAGTTCCCATGGAAGTAGCTCAGCGGGAGCAGCCGCTCAGGCTACCCGGGAATGTGTCACTGTCCCCCGGCCAGACTTGGCGGCAGGTCCCGGGGAGGAATAGTGCTCATGGAAGTAGCTCAGCGGGAGCAGCCACTCAGGCTACCCGGGAATGTGTCACTGTCCCTCGGCCACACTTGGTCGTTGATTCCTGATGAGGAACATGCCCATGGAACTAAAGAGTGCAGCGGGAGCAGCCGCTCAGGCTACCCGGGAATGTGTCACTGTCCCCCGGCCAGACTTGGCGGCAGGTCCCGGGGAGGAATAGTGCCCATGGAAGTCGGAGCTCCAACCTCCAAGTTGACCTCAGCGGGAGCAGCCGCTGAGGCTACCCGGGCATGGGTGACTGTTCCCCGGGCACACTTGGTCGTAGGTCCAAGTGTGGAACGTGTCCATGGAAGTTGAAGGGAAGAGAACCGCGAAAGGGAGTTTGGAGGCTGAGCCGCGGCCGAGGAGGTCTCACCGATCCCGGCGTGATTCCAGCCAGGCCCGGTACCCTATACCGAACTCGACAGGGTGGCTGTATCCGGGACCCTGGAACCCTGGGCGGGGAGCCTAGGGGCGAGAGGGGCCCCATGGAGCTCGGGCAGACTAGAAGTACCCTCGTCTGCCCGCTGGAGGGCGCCCTTCCCGGAGCGGAGGGGACCCCCCAAGCGACCAAGTGCAAGCCGAGTTTGGAGCTCGAAACCCGGCCACACTTGGTAGTATGTCCCGGTGAGGAACATGCCCATGGAAGTAAGAGCTCAGCGGGAGCAGCCACTCAGGCTACCCGGGAATGTGTCACTGTCCCCCGGCCAAGACTTGGCGGCAAGTCCCGGGGAGGAATAGTTCCCATGGAAGTAGCTCAGCGGGAGCAGCCACTCAGGCTACCCGGGAATGTGTCACTGTCCCCCGGCCAGACTTGGCGGCAGGTCCCGGGGAGGAATAGTGCTCATGGAAGTAGCTCAGCGGGAGCAGCTGCTGAGGCTACCCGGGAATGTGTCACTGTCCCTGGGCCACACTTGGTCGTTGGTTCCTGATGAGGAACATGCCCATGGAAGTAAGAGTTCAGCGGGAGAAGCCGCTCAGGCTACCCGGGAATGTGTCACTGTCCCTCGGCCAGACTTGGCGGCAGGTCCCGGGGAGGAATAGTGCCCATGGAAGTCGGAGCTCCAACCTCCAAGTTGACCTCAGCGGGAGCAGCCGCTGAGGCTACCCGGGCATGGGTGACTGTTCCCCGGCCACACTTGGTCGGAGGTCCCGGTGTGGAACATGCCCATGGAAGTTGAAGGGAAGAGAACCGCGAAAGGGAGTTTGGAGGCTGAGCCGCGGCCGAGGAGGTCTCACCGATCCCGGCGTGATTCCAGCCAGGCCCGGTACCCTATACCGAACTCTACAGGGTGGCTGTATCCGGGACCCTGGAACCCTGGGCGGGGAGCCTAGGGGCGAGAGGGGCCCCATGGAGCTCGGGCAGACTAGAAGTACCCTCGTCTGCCCGCTGGAGGGCGCCCTTCCCGGAGCGGAGGGGACCCCCAAGCGACCAAGTGCAAGCCGAGTTTGGAGCTCGAAACCCGGCCACACTTGGTAGTATGTCCCGGTGAGGAACATGCCCATGGAAGTAAGAGCTCAGCGGGAGCAGCCACTCAGGCTACCCGGGAATGTGTCACTGTCCCCCGGCCAAGACTTGGCGGCAAGTCCCGGGGAGGAATAGTGCCCATGGAAGTAGCTCAGCGGGAGCAGCCGCTCAGGCTACCCGGGAATGTGTCACTGTCCCCCGGCCAGACTTGGCGGCAGGTCCCGGGGAGGAATAGTGCTCATGGAAGTAGCTCAGCGGGAGCAGCTGCTGAGGCTACCCGGGAATGTGTCACTGTCCCTGGGCCACACTTGGTCGTTGGTTCCTGATGAGGAACATGCCCATGGAAGTAAGAGTTCAGCGGGAGCAGCCGCTCAGGGCTACCCGGGAATGTGTCACTGTCCCCCGGCCAGACTTGGCGGCAGGTCCCGGGGAGGAATAGTGCCCATGGAAGTCGGAGCTCCAGCCTCCAAGTTGACCTCAGCGGGAGCAGCCGCTGAGGCTACCCGGGCATGGGTGACTGTTCCCCGGCCACACTTGGTCGGAGGTCCCGGTGTGGAACATGCCCATGGAAGTTGAAGGGAAGAGAACCGCGAAAGGGAGTTTGGAGGCTGAGCCGCGGCCGAGGAGGTCTCACCGATCCCGGCGTGATTCCAGCCAGGCCCGGTACCCTATACCGAACTCGGCAGGGTGGCTGTATCCGGGACCCTGGAACCCTGGGCGGGGAGCCTAGGGGCGAGAGGGGCCCCATGGAGCTCGGGCAGACTAGAAGTACCCTCGTCTGCCCGCTGGAGGGCGCCCTTCCCGGAGCGGAGGGGACCCCCAAGCGACCAAGTGCAAGCCGAGTTTGGAGCTCGAAACCCGGCCACACTTGGTAGTATGTCCCGGTGAGGAACATGCCCATGGAAGTAAGAGCTCAGCGGGAGCAGCCACTCAGGCTACCCGGCAATGTGTCACTGTCCCCCGGCCAAGACTTGGCGGCAAGTCCCGGGGAGGAATAGTGCCCATGGAAGTAGCTCAGCGGGAGCAGCCGCTCAGGCTACCCGGGAATGTGTCACTGTCCCCCGGCCAGACTTGGCGGCAGGTCCCGGGGAGGAATAGTGCTCATGGAAGTAGCTCAGCGGGAGCAGCTGCTGAAGATACCCGGGAATGTGTCACTGTCCCTGGGCCACACTTGGTCGTTGGTTCCTGATGAGGAACATGCCCATGGAAGTAAGAGTTCAGCGGGAGAAGCCGCTCAGGCTACCCGGGAATGTGTCACTGTCCCCCGGCCAGACTTGGCGGCAGGTCCCGGGGAGGAATAGTGCCCATGGAAGTCGGAGCTCCAACCTCCAAGTTGACCTCAGCGGGAGCACTTGCTGAGGCTACCCGGGCATGGGCGACTGTTCCCCGGCCACACTTGGTCGGAGGTCCCGGTGTGGAACATGCCCATGGAAGTTGAAGGGAAGAGAACCGCGAAAGGGAGTTTGGAGGCTGAGCCGCGGCCGAGGAGGTCTCACCGATCCCGGCGTGATTCCAGCCAGGCCCGGTACCCTATACCGAACTCGGCAGGGTGGCTGTATCCGGGACCCTGGAACCCTGGGCGGGGAGCCTAGGGGCGAGAGGGGCCCCATGGAGCTCGGGCAGACTAGAAGTACCCTCGTCTGCCCGCTGGAGGGCGCCCTTCCCGGAGCGGAGGGACCCCCAAGCGACCAAGTGCAAGCCGAGTTTGGAGCTCGAAACCCGGCCACACTTGGTAGTATGTCCCGGTGAGGAACATGCCCATGGAAGTAAGAGCTCAGCGGGAGCAGCCACTCAGGCTACCCGGCAATGTGTCACTGTCCCCCGGCCAAGACTTGGCGGCAAGTCCCGGGGAGGAATAGTGCCCATGGAAGTAGCTCAGCGGGAGCAGCCGCTCAGGCTACCCGGGAATGTGTCACTGTCCCCCGGCCAGACTTGGCGGCAGGTCCCGGGGAGGAATAGTGCTCATGGAAGTAGCTCAGCGGGAGCAGCTGCTGAAGATACCCGGGAATGTGTCACTGTCCCTGGGCCACACTTGGTCGTTGGTTCCTGATGAGGAACATGCCCATGGAAGTAAGAGTTCAGCGGGAGAAGCCGCTCAGGCTACCCGGGAATGTGTCACTGTCCCCCGGCCAGACTTGGCGGCAGGTCCCGGGGAGGAATAGTGCCCATGGAAGTCGGAGCTCCAACCTCCAAGTTGACCTCAGCGGGAGCACTTGCTGAGGCTACCCGGGCATGGGCGACTGTTCCCCGGCCACACTTGGTCGGAGGTCCCGGTGTGGAACATGCCCATGGAAGTTGAAGGGAAGAGAACCGCGAAAGGGAGTTTGGAGGCTGAGCCGCGGCCGAGGAGGTCTCACCGATCCCGGCGTGATTCCAGCCAGGCCCGGTACCCTATACCGAACTCGGCAGGGTGGCTGTATCCGGGACCCTGGAACCCTGGGCGGGGAGCCTAGGGGCGAGAGGGGCCCCATGGAGCTCGGGCAGACTAGAAGTACCCTCGTCTGCCCGCTGGAGGGCGCCCTTCCCGGAGCGGAGGGGACCCCCAAGCGACCAAGTGCAAGCCGAGTTTGGAGCTCGAAACCCGGCCACACTTGGTAGTATGTCCCGGTGAGGAACATGCCCATGGAAGTAAGAGCTCAGCGGGAGCAGCCACTCAGGCTACCCGGCAATGTGTCACTGTCCCCCGGCCAAGACTTGGCGGCAAGTCCCGGGGAGGAATAGTGCCCATGGAAGTAGCTCAGCGGGAGCAGCCGCTCAGGCTACCCGGGAATGTGTCACTGTCCCCCGGCCAGACTTGGCGGCAGGTCCCGGGGAGGAATAGTGCTCATGGAAGTAGCTCAGCGGGAGCAGCTGCTGAAGATACCCGGGAATGTGTCACTGTCCCTGGGCCACACTTGGTCGTTGGTTCCTGATGAGGAACATGCCCATGGAAGTAAGAGTTCAGCGGGAGAAGCCGCTCAGGCTACCCGGGAATGTGTCACTGTCCCCCGGCCAGACTTGGCGGCAGGTCCCGGGGAGGAATAGTGCCCATGGAAGTCGGAGCTCCAACCTCCAAGTTGACCTCAGCGGGAGCACTTGCTGAGGCTACCCGGGCATGGGCGACTGTTCCCCGGCCACACTTGGTCGGAGGTCCCGGTGTGGAACATGCCCATGGAAGTTGAAGGGAAGAGAACCGCGAAAGGGAGTTTGGAGGCTGAGCCGCGGCCGAGGAGGTCTCACCGATCCCGGCGTGATTCCAGCCAGGCCCGGTACCCTATACCGAACTCGACAGGGTGGCTGTATCCGGGACCCTGGAACCCTGGGCGGGGAGCCTAGGGGCGAGAGGGGCCCCATGGAGCTCGGGCAGACTAGAAGTACCCTCGTCTGCCCGCTGGAGGGCGCCCTTCCCGGAGCGGAGGGGACCCCCCAAGCGACCAAGTGCAAGCCGAGTTTGGAGCTCGAAACCCGGCCACACTTGGTAGTATGTCCCGGTGAGGAACATGCCCATGGAAGTAAGAGCTCAGCGGGAGCAGCCACTCAGGCTACCCGGGAATGTGTCACTGTCCCCCGGCCAGACTTGGCGGCAGGTCCCGGGGAGGAATAGTGCCCATGGAAGTAGCCCAGCGGGAGCAGCCGCTCAGGCTACCCGGGAATGTGTCACTGTCCCCCGGCCAGACTTGGCGGCAGGTCCCGGGGAGGAATAGTGCTCATGGAAGTAGCTCAGCGGGAGCAGCTGCTGAGGCTACCCGGGAATGTGTCACTGTCCCTGGGCAACACTTGGTCGTTGGTTCCTGATGAGGAACATGCCCATGGAAGTAAGAGTTCAGCGGGAGAAGCGCTCAAGCTACCCGGGAATGTGTCACTGTCCCCCGGCCAGACTTGGCGGCAGGTCCCGGGGAGGAATAGTGCCCATGGAAGTCGGAGCTCCAACCTCCAAGTTGACCTCAGCGGGAGCACTTGCTGAGGCTACCCGGGCATGGGCGACTGTTCCCCGGCCACACTTGGTCGGAGGTCCCGGTGTGGAACATGCCCATGGAAGTTGAAGGGAAGAGAACCGCGAAAGGGAGTTTGGAGGCTGAGCCGCGGCCGAGGAGGTCTCACCGATCCCGGCGTGATTCCAGCCAGGCCCGGTACCCTATACCGAACTCGGCAGGGTGGCTGTATCCGGGACCCTGGAACCCTGGGCGGGGAGCCTAGGGGCGAGGAGGGGCCCCATGGAGCTCGGGCAGACTAGAAGTACCCTCGTCTGCCCGCTGGAGGGCGCCCTTCCCGGAGCGGAGGGGACCCCCAAGCGACCAAGTGCAAGCCGAGTTTGGAGCTCGAAACCCGGCCACACTTGGTAGTATGTCCCGGTGAGGAACATGCCCATGGAAGTAAGAGCTCAGCGGGAGCAGCCACTCAGGCTACCCGGCAATGTGTCACTGTCCCCCGGCCAAGACTTGGCGGCAAGTCCCGGGGAGGAATAGTGCCCATGGAAGTAGCTCAGCGGGAGCAGCCGCTCAGGCTACCCGGGAATGTGTCACTGTCCCCCGGCCAGACTTGGCGGCAGGTCCCGGGGAGGAATAGTGCTCATGGAAGTAGCTCAGCGGGAGCAGCTGCTGAAGATACACGGGAATGTGTCACTGTCCCTGGGCCACACTTGGTCGTTGGTTCCTGATGAGGAACATGCCCATGGAAGTAAGAGTTCAGCGGGAGAAGCCGCTCAGGCTACCCGGGAATGTGTCACTGTCCCCCGGCCAGACTTGGCGGCAGGTCCCGGGGAGGAATAGTGCCCATGGAAGTCGGAGCTCCAACCTCCAAGTTGACCTCAGCGGGAGCACTTGCTGAGGCTACCCGGGCATGGGCGACTGTTCCCCGGCCACACTTGGTCGGAGGTCCCGGTGTGGAACATGCCCATGGAAGTTGAAGGGAAGAGAACCGCGAAAGGGAGTTTGGAGGCTGAGCCGCGGCCGAGGAGGTCTCACCGATCCCGGCGTGATTCCAGCCAGGCCCGGTACCCTATACCGAACTCGGCAGGGTGGCTGTATCCGGGACCCTGGAACCCTGGGCGGGGAGCCTAGGGGCGAGAGGGGCCCCATGGAGCTCGGGCAGACTAGAAGTACCCTCGTCTGCCCGCTGGAGGGCGCCCTTCCCGGAGCGGAGGGGACCCCCAAGCGACCAAGTGCAAGCCGAGTTTGGAGCTCGAAACCCGGCCACACTTGGTAGTTGGTCCCGGTGAGGAACATGCCCATGGAAGTAAGAGCTCAGCGGGAGCAGCCACTCAGGCTACCCGGCAATGTGTCACTGTCCCCCGGCCAAGACTTGGCGGCAAGTCCCGGGGAGGAATAGTGCCCATGGAAGTAGCTCAGCGGGAGCAGCTGCTGAGGCTACCCGGGAATGTGTCACTGTCCCCGGCCAGACTTGGCGGCAGGTCCCGGGGAGGAATAGTGCTCATGGAAGTAGCTCAGCGGGAGCAGCTGCTGAGGCTACCGGGAATGTGTCACTGTCCCTGGGCAACACTTGGTCGTTGGTTCCTGATGAGGAACATGCCCATGGAAGTAAGAGTTCAGCGGGAGAAGCCGCTCAAGCTACCCGGGAATGTGTCACTGTCCCCCGGCCAGACTTGGCGGCAGGTCCGGGAGGAATAGTGCCCATGGAAGTCGGAGCTCCAGCCTCCAAGTTGACCTCAGCGGGAGCAGCCGCTGAGGCTACCCGGGCATGGGTGACTGTTCCCCGGCCACACTTGGTCGGAGGTCCCGGTGTGGAACATGCCCATGGAAGTTGAAGGGAAGAGAACCGCGAAAGGGAGTCTTGAGGCTGAGCCGCGGCCGAGGAGGTCTCACCGATCCCGGCGTGATTCCAGCCAGGCCCGGTACCCTATACCGAACTCGACAGGGTGGCTGTATCCGGGACCCTGGAACCCTGGGCGGGGAGCCTAGGGGCGAGAGGGGCCCCATGGAGCTCGGGCAGACTAGAAGTACCCTCGTCTGCCCGCTGGAGGGCGCCCTTCCCGGAGCGGAGGGGACCCCCCAAGCGACCAAGTGCAAGCCGAGTTTGGAGCTCGAAACCCGGCCACACTTGGTAGTTGGTCCCGGTGAGGAACATGCCCATGGAAGTAAGAGCTCAGCGGGAGCAGCCACTCAGGCTACCCGGCAATGTGTCACTGTCCCCCGGCCAAGACTTGGCGGCAAGTCCCGGGGAGGAATAGTGCCCATGGAAGTAGCTCAGCGGGAGCAGCTGCTGAGGCTACCCGGGAATGTGTCACTGTCCCCCGGCCAGACTTGGCGGCAGGTCCCGGGGAGGAATAGTGCTCATGGAAGTAGCTCAGCGGGAGCAGCTGCTGAGGCTACCCGGGAATGTGTCACTGTCCCTGGGCCACACTTGGTCGTTGGTTCCTGATGAGGAACATGCCCATGGAAGTAAGAGTGCAGCGGGAGCAGCCGCTCAGGCTACCCGGGAATGTGTCACTGTCCCCCGGCCAGACTTGGCGGCAGGTCCCGGGGAGGAATAGTGCCCATGGAAGTCGGAGCTCCAACCTCCAAGTTGACCTCAGCGGGAGCACTTGCTGAGGCTACCCGGGCATGGGCGACTGTTCCCCGGCCACACTTGGTCGGAGGTCCCGGTGTGGAACATGCCCATGGAAGTTGAAGGGAAGAGAACCGCGAAAGGGAGTTTGGAGGCTGAGCCGCGGCCGAGGAGGTCTCACCGATCCCGGGCGTGATTCCAGCCAGGCCCGGTACCCTATACCGAACTCGGCAGGGTGGCTGTATCCGGGACCCTGGAACCCTGGGCGGGGAGCCTAGGGGCGAGAGGGGCCCCATGGAGCTCGGGCAGACTAGAAGTACCCTCGTCTGCCCGCTGGAGGGCGCCCTTCCCGGAGCGGAGGGGACCCCCAAGCGACCAAGTGCAAGCCGAGTTTGGAGCTCGAAACCCGGCCACACTTGGTAGTATGTCCCGGTGAGGAACATGCCCATGGAAGTAAGAGCTCAGCGGGAGCAGCCACTCAGGCTACCCGGCAATGTGTCACTGTCCCCCGGCCAAGACTTGGCGGCAAGTCCCGGGGAGGAATAGTGCCCATGGAAGTAGCTCAGCGGGAGCAGCCGCTCAGGCTACCCGGGAATGTGTCACTGTCCCCCGGCCAGACTTGGCGGCAGGTCCCGGGGAGGAATAGTGCTCATGGAAGTAGCTCAGCGGGAGCAGCTGCTGAAGATACCCGGGAATGTGTCACTGTCCCTGGGCCACACTTGGTCGTTGGTTCCTGATGAGGAACATGCCCATGGAAGTAAGAGTTCAGCGGGAGAAGCCGCTCAGGCTACCCGGGAATGTGTCACTGTCCCCCGGCCAGACTTGGCGGCAGGTCCCGGGGAGGAATAGTGCCCATGGAAGTCGGAGCTCCAACCTCCAAGTTGACCTCAGCGGGAGCACTTGCTGAGGCTACCCGGGCATGGGCGACTGTTCCCCGGCCACACTTGGTCGGAGGTCCCGGTGTGGAACATGCCCATGGAAGTTGAAGGGAAGAGAACCGCGAAAGGGAGTTTGGAGGCTGAGCCGCGGCCGAGGAGGTCTCACCGATCCCGGCGTGATTCCAGCCAGGCCCGGTACCCTATACCGAACTCGACAGGGTGGCTGTATCCGGGACCCTGGAACCCTGGGCGGGGAGCCTAGGGGCGAGAGGGGCCCCATGGAGCTCGGGCAGACTAGAAGTACCCTCGTCTGCCCGCTGGAGGGCGCCCTTCCCGGAGCGGAGG
>NW_027285208.1:32500-94591 GCF_040894005.1 Engystomops pustulosus | reverse complement strand
AGTCTGGGGGATGAGGAGACGGTGTGATTACTGGGGGGCAGTATGGGGGGATGAGGAGCGGTGTGATTACTGGGGGGCAGTCTGGGGGATGAGGAGCGGTGTGATTACTGGGGGGCAGTCTGGGGGATGAGGAGCGGTGTGATTACTGGGGGGCAGTCTGGGGGATGAGGAGCGGTGTGATTACTGGGGGGGCAGTCTGGGGGATGAGGAGCGGTGTGATTACGGGGGGGGCAGTCTGGGGGATGAGGAGCGTTGTGATTACGGGGGGGGCAGTCTGGGGATGAGGAGCGGTGTGATTACGGGGGGGGCAG
This sequence comes from Engystomops pustulosus, assembly GCF_040894005.1. Taxonomy (NCBI): domain Eukaryota; kingdom Metazoa; phylum Chordata; class Amphibia; order Anura; family Leptodactylidae; genus Engystomops; species Engystomops pustulosus. Next base: position 94,280 of record NW_027285208.1, on the reverse strand, counting down.
TCTGGGGGATGAGGAGCGGTGTGATTACGGGGGGGGGCAGTCTGGGGGATGAGGAGCGTTGTGATTACGGGGGGGGGGCAGTCTGGGGATGAGGAGCGGTGTGATTACGGGGGGGGCAGTCTGGGGGATGAGGAGGCGGTGTGATTACGGGGGGCAGTCTGGGGGATGAGGAGCGGTGTGATTACGGGGGGGGCAGTCTGGGGGATGAGGAGCGGTGTGATTACTGGGGGGGGCAGTCTGGGGGAATGAGGAGTGGTGTGATTACTGGGGGCAGTCTGGGGGATGAGGAGCGGTGTGATTACTGGGGGGCAGTCTGGGGATGAGGAGCGGTGTGATTACTGGGGGGCAGTCTGGGGGATGAGGAGCGGTGTGATTACTGGGGGGCAGTCTGGAGGATGAGGAGCGGTGTGATTACTGGGGGGCAGTCTGGAGGATGAGGAGCGGTGTGATTACTGGGGGCAGTCTGGGGGATGAGGAGCGGTGTGATTACTGGGGGATGAGGAGCGGTGTGATTACTGGGGGGGGGGCAGTCTGGGGGATGAGGAGCGGTGTGATTACTGGGGGGGGGGCAGTCTGGGGGATGAGGAGCGGTGGTGATTACTGGGGGGGCAGTCTGGGGGATGAGGAGCGGTCTGATTACTGGGGGGGCAGTCTGGGGGATGAGGAGCGGTGTGAGTACTGGGGGGGCAGTCTGGGGGATGAGGAGTGGTGTGATTACGGGGGGGCAGTCTGGGGGATGAGGAGCGGTGTGATTACTGGGGGGGTAGTCTGGGGGATGAGGAGCGGTGTGAGTACTGGGGGGGCAGTCTGGGGGATGAGGAGTGGTGTGATTACGGGGGGGCAGTCTGGGGGATGAGGAGCGGTGTGATTACTGGGGGGGCAGTCTGGGGGATGAGGAGCGGTGTGATTACTGGGGGGCAGTCTGGGGGATGAGGAGCGGTGTGATTACTAGGGGGGGCAGTCTGGGGGATGAGGAGCGGTGTGATTACTGGGGGGCAGTCTGGAGGATGAGGAGCGGTGTGATTACTGGGGGGGCAGTCTGGGGGATGAGGAGCGGTCTGATTACGGGGGGGGCAGTCTGGGGGATGAGGAGCGGTGTGATTACGGGGGCGGCAGTCTGGGGGATGAGGAGCGGTGTGATTACGGGGGGGGGGCAGTCTGGGGATGAGGAGCGGTGTGATTACTGGGGGGCAGTCTGGGGGATGAGGAGCGGTGTGATTACGGGGGGGGGGCAGTCTGGGGATGAGGAGCGGTGTGATTACTGGGGGGCAGTCTGGGGGATGAGGAGCGGTGTGATTACTGGGGGGCAGTCTGGGGGATGAGGAGCGGTGTGATTACTGGGGGGCAGTCTGGGGGATGAGGAGCGGTGTGATTACTGGGGGGCAGTCTGGGGATGAGGAGCGGTGTGATTACTGGGGGGGGGCAGTCTGGGGGATGAGGAGCGGTGTGATTACTGGGGGGGGGGCAGTCTGGGGGATGAGGAGCGGTGTGATTACTGGGGGGGGCAGTCTGGGGGATGAGGAGCGGTGTGATTACTGGGGGATGAGGAGCGTGTGATTACTGGGGGGGGCAGTCTGGGGGATGAGGAGCGGTGTGATTACTGGGGGGGGCAGTCTGGGGGATGAGGAGCGGTGTGATTACTGGGGGGCAGTCTGGGGGATGAGGAGCGGTGTGATTACTGGGGGGGCAGTCTGGGGGATGAGGAGCGGTGTGATTACTGGGGGGGTAGTCTGGGGGATGAGGAGCGGTGTGATTACTGGGGGTCAGTCTGGAGGACGAGGAGCGGTGTGATTACTGGGGGTCAGTCTGGAGGATGAGGAGCGGTGTGATTACTGGGGGGCAGTCTGGAGGATGAGGAGCGGTGTGATTACTGGGAGGCAGTCTGGAGGATGAGGAGCGGTGTGATTACTGGGGGGGGGGCAGTCTGGGGGATGAGGAGCGGTGTGATTACTGGGGGGGCAGTCTGGAGGATGAGGAGCGGTGTGATTACTGGGGGGGCAGTCTGGAGGATGAGGAGCGGTGTGATTACTGGGGGGGCAGTCTGGGGGATGAGGAGCGGTGTGATTACTGGGAGGCAGTCTGGAGGATGAGGAGCGGTGTGATTACTGGGGGGGGGCAGTCTGGGGGATGAGGAGCGGTGTGATTACTGGGGGGGCAGTCTGGAGGATGAGGAGCGGTGTGATTACTGGGGGGGCAGTCTGGAGGATGAGGAGCGGTGTGATTACTGGGGGGGCAGTCTGGGGGATGAGGAGCGGTGTGATTACTGGGGGGGGGGGCAGTCTGGGGGATGAGGAGCGGTGTGATTACTGGGGGGGGCAGTCTGGGGGATGAGGAGCGGTGTGATTACTGGGAGGCAGTCTGGGGGATGAGGAGCGGTGTGATTACTGGGAGGCAGTCTGGGGGATGAGGAGCGGTGTGATTACTGGGGGGGGCAGTCTGGGGGATGAGGAGCGATGTGAGTACTGGGGGGGGCAGTCTGGGGGATGAGGAGCGGTGTGATTACGGGGGGGCAGTCTGGGGGATGAGGAGCGGTGTGATTACTGGGGGGGGGCAGTCTGGGGGATGAGGAGCGGTGTGATTACTGGGGGGGGCAGTCTGGGGGATGAGGAGCGGTGTGATTACTGGGGGGCAGTCTGGGGGATGAGGAGCGGTGTGATTACTGGGGGGCAGTCTGGGGGATGAGGAGCGGTGTGATTACTGGGGGGGTAGTCTGGGGGATGAGGAGCGGTGTGATTACTGGGGGTCAGTCTGGAGGACGAGGAGCGGTGTGATTACTGGGGGTCAGTCTGGAGGATGAGGAGCGGTGTGATTACTGGGGGGCAGTCTGGAGGATGAGGAGCGGTGTGATTACTGGGAGGCAGTCTGGAGGATGAGGAGCGGTGTGATTACTGGGGGGGGGGCAGTCTGGGGGATGAGGAGCGGTGTGATTACTGGGGGGGCAGTCTGGAGGATGAGGAGCGGTGTGATTACTGGGGGGGCAGTCTGGAGGATGAGGAGCGGTGTGATTACTGGGGGGGCAGTCTGGGGGATGAGGAGCGGTGTGATTACTGGGAGGCAGTCTGGAGGATGAGGAGCGGTGTGATTACTGGGGGGGGCAGTCTGGGGGATGAGGAGCGGTGTGATTACTGGGGGGGCAGTCTGGAGGATGAGGAGCGGTGTGATTACTGGGGGGGCAGTCTGGAGGATGAGGAGCGGTGTGATTACTGGGGGGGCAGTCTGGGGGATGAGGAGCGGTGTGATTACTGGGGGGGGGGGCAGTCTGGGGGATGAGGAGCGGTGTGATTACTGGGGGGGGCAGTCTGGGGGATGAGGAGCGGTGTGATTACTGGGAGGCAGTCTGGGGATGAGGAGCGGTGTGATTACTGGGAGGCAGTCTGGGGGATGAGGAGCGGTGTGATTACTGGGGGGGGCAGTCTGGGGGATGAGGAGCGATGTGAGTACTGGGGGGGGCAGTCTGGGGGATGAGGAGCGGTGTGATTACGGGGGGGCAGTCTGGGGGATGAGGAGCGGTGTGATTACTGGGGGGGGGGCAGTCTGGGGGATGAGGAGTGGTGTGATTACGGGGGGGCAGTCTGGGGGATGAGGAGCGGTGTGATTACTGGGGGGGCAGTCTGGGGGATGAGGAGCGGTGTGATTACTGGGGGGGCAGTCTGGGGGATGAGGAGCGGTGTGATTACTGGGGGGCAGTCTGGAGGATGAGGAGCGGTGTGATTACTGGGAGGCAGTCTGGAGGATGAGGAGCGGTGTGATTACTGGGGGATGAGGAGCTGTGTGATTACTGGGGGGGCAGTCTGGGGGATGAGGAGCGGTGTGATTACTGGGGGGGCAGTCTGGGGGATGAGGAGCGGTCTGATTACTGGGGGGGCAGTCTGGGGGATGAGGAGCGGTCTGATTACTGGGGGGGCAGTCTGGGGGATGAGGAGCGGTGTGATTACGGGGGGGCAGTCTGGTGGATGAGGAGCGGTGTGATTACTGGGGGGCAGTCTGGAGGATGAGGAGCGGTGTGATTACTGGGGGGGGCAGTCTGGGGGATGAGGAGCGGTGTGATTACTGGGGGGCAGTCTGGGGGATGAGGAGCGGTGTGATTACTGGGGGGGCAGTCTGGGGGATGAGGAGCGGTGTGATTACTGGGGGGCAGTCTGGGGGATGAGGAGCGGTGTGATTACTGGGGGGGGCAGTCTGGGGGATGAGGAGCGGTGTGATTACTGGGGGGGGCAGTCTGGGGGATGAGGAGCGGTGTGATTACTGGGGGGGCAGTCTGGGGGATGAGGAGCGGTGTGATTACTGGGGGGGCAGTCTGGGGGATGAGGAGCGGTGTGATTACTGGGGGGGCAGTCTGGGGGATGAGGAGCGGTCTGATTACGGGGGGGCAGTCTGGGGGATGAGGAGCGGTCTGATTACTGGGGGGCAGTCTGGAGGATGAGGAGCGGTGTGATTACTGGGGGGGCAGTCTGGGGGATGAGGAGCGGTGTGATTACTGGGGGGGGCAGTCTGGGGGATGAGGAGCGGTGTGATTACTGGGGGGGGGGCAGTCTGGGGGATGAGCAGTCTGGGGGATGAGGAGCGGTGTGATTACTGGGGGGCAGTATGGGGGATGAGGAGCGGTGTGATTACTGGGGGGCAGTCTGGGGGATGAGGAGCGGTGTGATTACTGGGGGGCAGTCTGGGGGATGAGGAGCGGTGTGATTACTGGGGGGCAGTCTGGGGGATGAGGAGCGGTGTGATTACTGGGGGGGCAGTCTGGGGGATGAGGAGCGGTGTGATTACGGGGGGGGCAGTCTGGGGGATGAGGAGCGGTGTGATTACGGGGGGGCAGTCTGGGGGATGAGGAGCGGTGTGATTACGGGGGGGGCAGTCTGGGGTATGAGGAGCGGTGTGATTACGGGGGGGGGGCAGTCTGGGGGATGAGGAGCGTTGTGATTACGGGGGGGGGGCAGTCTGGGGGATGAGGAGCGGTGTGATTACGGGGGGGGCAGTCTGGGGGATGAGGAGCGGTGTGATTACGGGGGGGGGCAGTCTGGGGGATGAGGAGCGGTGTGATTACGGGGGGGGCAGTCTGGGGGATGAGGAGCGGTGTGATTACTGGGGGGGGCAGTCTGGGGGATGAGGAGTGGTGTGATTACTGGGGGGGCAGTCTGGGGGATGAGGAGCGGTGTGATTACTGGGGGGCAGTCTGGGGGATGAGGAGCGGTGTGATTACTGGGGGGCAGTCTGGGGGATGAGGAGCGGTGTGATTACTGGGGGGCAGTCTGGAGGATGAGGAGCGGTGTGATTACTGGGGGGCAGTCTGGAGGATGAGGAGCGGTGTGATTACTGGGGGGCAGTCTGGGGGATGAGGAGCGGTGTGATTACTGGGGGATGAGGAGCGGTGTGATTACTGGGGGGGGGGCAGTCTGGGGGATGAGGAGCGGTGTGATTACTGGGGGGGGGCAGTCTGGGGGATGAGGAGCGGTGTGATTACTGGGGGGGGCAGTCTGGGGGATGAGGAGCGGTCTGATTACTGGGGGGGCAGTCTGGGGGATGAGGAGCGGTGTGAGTACTGGGGGGGGCAGTCTGGGGGATGAGGAGTGGTGTGATTACGGGGGGGCAGTCTGGGGGATGAGGAGCGGTGTGATTACTGGGGGGGTAGTCTGGGGGATGAGGAGCGGTGTGAGTACTGGGGGGGGCAGTCTGGGGGATGAGGAGTGGTGTGATTACGGGGGGGCAGTCTGGGGGATGAGGAGCGGTGTGATTACTGGGGGGGCAGTCTGGGGGATGAGGAGCGGTGTGATTACTGGGGGGCAGTCTGGGGGATGAGGAGCGGTGTGATTACTAGGGGGGGCAGTCTGGGGGATGAGGAGCGGTGTGATTACTGGGGGGCAGTCTGGAGGATGAGGAGCGGTGTGATTACTGGGGGGGCAGTCTGGGGGATGAGGAGCGGTCTGATTACGGGGGGGCAGTCTGGGGGATGAGGAGCGGTGTGATTACGGGGGCGGCAGTCTGGGGGATGAGGAGCGGTGTGATTACGGGGGGGGGGGGCAGTCTGGGGGATGAGGAGCGGTGTGATTACTGGGGGGGCAGTCTGGGGGATGAGGAGCGGTGTGATTACGGGGGGGGGGGGCAGTCTGGGGGATGAGGAGCGGTGTGATTACTGGGGGGCAGTCTGGGGGATGAGGAGCGGTGTGATTACTGGGGGGCAGTCTGGGGGATGAGGAGCGGTGTGATTACTGGGGGGCAGTCTGGGGGATGAGGAGCGGTGTGATTACTGGGGGGGCAGTCTGGGGGATGAGGAGCGGTGTGATTACTGGGGGGCAGTCTGGAGGATGAGGAGCGGTGTGATTACTGGGGGGCAGTCTGGGGGATGAGGAGCGGTGTGATTACTGGGGGATGAGGAGCGGTGTGATTACTGGGGGGCAGTCTGGGGGATGAGGAGCGGTGTGATTACTGGGGGATGAGGAGCGGTGTGATTACTGGGGGGGCAGTCTGGGGGATGAGGAGCGGTGTGATTACTGGGGGGGCAGTCTGGGGGATGAGGAGCGGTGTGATTACTGGGGGGCAGTCTGGGGGATGAGGAGCGGTGTGATTACTGGGGGGCAGTCTGGGGGATGAGGAGCGGTGTGATTACTGGGGGGCAGTCTGGGGGATGAGGAGCGGTGTGATTACTGGGGGGCAGTCTGGGGGATGAGGAGCGGTGTGATTACTGGGGGGCAGTCTGGAGGATGAGGAGCGGTGTGATTACTGGGGGGCAGCCTGGCAGATGAGGAGTGGTGTGATTACTGGGGGGCAGTCTGGGGGATGAGGAGCGGTGTGATTACTGGGGGGGCAGTCTGGGGGATGAGGAGCGGTGTGATTACTGGGGGATGAGGAGCGGTGTGATTACTGGGGGGGGCAGTCTGGGGGATGAGGAGCGGTGTGATTACTGGGGGGGCAGTCTGGGGGATGAGGAGCGGTGTGATTACTGGGGGGGGCAGTCTGGAGGATGAGGAGCGGTGTGATTACCGGGGGGCAGTCTGGGGGATGAGGAGCGGTGTGATTACTGGGGGTCAGTCTGGGGGATGAGGAGCGGTGTGATTACTGGGGGTCTGTCTGGGGGATGAGGAGCGGTGTGATTACTGGGGGGGCAGTCTGGGGGATGAGGAGCGGTGTGATTACCGGGGGGCAGTCTGGGGGATGAGGAGCGGTGTGATTACTGGGGGGGGCAGTCTGGGGGATGAGGAGCGGTGTGATTACAGGGGGGCAGTCTGGAGGATGAGGAGCGGTGTGATTACTGGGGGGCAGTCTGGGGGATGAGGAGCCGTGTGATTACTGGGGGATGAGGAGCGGTGTGATTACTGGGGGATGAGGAGTGGTGTGATTACTGGGGGATGAGGAGCGGTGTGATTACTGGGGGGCAGTCTGGGGGATGAGGAGCGGTGTGATTACTGGGGGATGAGGAGCGGTGTGATTACTGGGGGATGAGGAGCGGTGTGATTACTAGGGGGGCAGTCTGGAGGATGAGGAGCGGTGTGATTACTGGGGGGGCAGTCTGGGGGATGAGGAGCGGTGTGAGTACTGGGGGGGGCAGTCTGGGGGATGAGGAGTGGTGTGATTACGGGGGGGCAGTCTGGGGGATGAGGAGCGGTGTGATTACTGGGGGGGCAGTCCGGGGGATGAGGAGCGGTCTGATTACTGGGGGGGCAGTCTGGGGGATGAGGAGCGGTGTGATTACTGGGGGGCAGTCTGGAGGATGAGGAGCGGTGTGATTACTGGGGGGGGCAGTCTGGTGGATGAGGAGCGGTGTGATTACGGGGGGGCAGTCTGGTGGATGAGGAGCGGTGTGATTACTGGGGGGCAGTCTGGAGGATGAGGAGCGGTGTGATTACTGGGGGGGGCAGTCTGGGGGATGAGGAGCGGTGTGATTACTGGGGGGCAGTCTGGGGGATGAGGAGCGGTGTGATTACTGGGGGGGCAGTCTGGGGGATGAGGAGCGGTGTGATTACTGGGGGGCAGTCTGGGGGATGAGGAGCGGTGTGATTACTGGGGGGGGCAGTCTGGGGGATGAGGAGCGGTCTGATTACGGGGGGGCAGTCTGGGGGATGAGGAGCGGTCTGATTACTGGGGGGCAGTCTGGAGGATGAGGAGCGGTGTGATTACTGGGGGGGCAGTCTGGGGGATGAGGAGCGGTGTGATTACTGGGGGGGGCAGTCTGGGGGATGAGGAGCGGTGTGATTACTGGGGGGGGCAGTCTGGGGGATGAGGAGCGGTGTGATTACTGGGGGGCAGTATGGGGGATGAGGAGCGGTGTGATTACTGGGGGGCAGTATGGGGGATGAGGAGCGGTGTGATTACTGGGGGGCAGTCTGGGGGATGAGGAGCGGTGTGATTACTGGGGGGGCAGTCTGGGGGATGAGGAGCGGTGTGATTACGGGGGGGGCAGTCTGGGGGATGAGGAGCGGTGTGATTACGGGGGGGGTAGTCTGGGGGATGAGGAGCGGTGTGATTACGGGGGGGGGCAGTCTGGGGGATGAGGAGCGGTGTGATTACGGGGGGGGGCAGTCTGGGGGATGAGGAGCGGTGTGATTACGGGGGGGGGGCAGTCTGGGGGATGAGGAGCGGTGTGATTACGGGGGGGGGGCAGTCTGGGGGATGAGGAGCGGTGTGATTACTGGGGGGGGCAGTCTGGGGGATGAGGAGCGGTGTGATTACTGGGGGGCAGTCTGGAGGATGAGGAGCGGTGTGATTACTGGGGGGCAGTCTGGGGGATGAGGAGCGGTGTGATTACTGGGGGATGAGGAGCGGTGTGATTACTGGGGGGCAGTCTGGGGGATGAGGAGCGGTGTGATTACTGGGGGATGAGGAGCGGTGTGATTACTGGGGGGCAGTCTGGGGGATGAGGAGCGGTGTGATTACTGGGGGGGGGGCAGTCTGGGGGATGAGGAGCGGTGTGATTACTGGGGGGGGGGCAAGTCTGGGGGATGAGGAGCGGTGTGATTACTGGGGGGGGCAGTCTGGGGGATGAGGAGCGGTCTGATTACTGGGGGGGCAGTCTGGGGGATGAGGAGCGGTGTGAGTACTGGGGGGGGCAGTCTGGGGGATGAGGAGCGGTGTGAGTACTGGGGGGGGCAGTCTGGGGGATGAGGAGCGGTGTGAGTACTGGGGGGGCAGTCTGGGGGATGAGGAGCGGTGTGATTACTGGGGGGGCAGTCTGGGGGATGAGGAGCGGTGTGATTACTGGGGGGGCAGTCTGGGGGATGAGGAGCGGTGTGATTACTGGGGGGGGCAGTCTGGGGGATGAGGAGCGGTGTGATTACTGGGGGGCAGTCTGGAGGATGAGGAGCGGTGTGATTACTGGGGGGGCAGTCTGGGGGATGAGGAGCGGTCTGATTACTGGGGGGGCAGTCTGGGGGATGAGGAGCGGTCTGATTACGGGGGGGCAGTCTGGGGGATGAGGAGCGGTGTGATTACTGGGGGGCAGTCTGGGGGATGAGGAGCGGTGTGATTACTGGGGGATGAGGAGCGGTGTGATTACGGGGGGGCAGTCTGGTGGATGAGGAGCGGTGTGATTATTTGGGGGCAGTCTGGAGGATGAGGAGCGGTGTGATTACTGGGGGGCAGTCTGGGGGATGAGGAGCGGTGTGATTACGGGGGGGCAGTCTGGTGGATGAGGAGCGGTGTGATTATTTGGGGGCAGTCTGGAGGATGAGGAGCGGTGTGATTACTGGGGGGCAGTCTGGGGGATGAGGAGCGGTGTGATTACGGGGGGGGCAGTCTGGGGGATGAGGAGCGGTGTGATTACGGGGGGGGCAGTCTGGGGGATGAGGAGCGGTGTGATTACGGGGGGGGCAGTCTGGGGGATGAGGAGCGGTGTGATTACGGGGGGGGGGGGGCAGTCTGGGGGATGAGGAGCGGTGTGATTACGGGGGGGGCAGTCTGGGGGATGAGGAGCGGTGTGATTACGGGGGGGGGGGCAGTCTGGGGGATGAGGAGCGGTGTGATTACTGGGGGGCAGTCTGGAGGATGAGGAGCGGTGTGATTACTGGGGGGCAGTCTGGGGGATGAGGAGCGGTGTGATTACTGGGGGATGAGGAGCGGTGTGATTACTGGGGGATGAGGAGCGGTGTGATTACTGGGGGATGAGGAGCGGTGTGATTACTGGGGGGGCAGTCTGGGGGATGAGGAGCGGTGTGATTACTGGGGGGGCAGTCTGGGGGATGAGGAGCGGTGTGATTACTGGGGGGGCAGTCTGGGGATGAGGAGCGGTGTGATTACTGGGGGGCAGTCTGGGGGATGAGGAGCGGTGTGATTACTGGGGGGCAGTCTGGGGGATGAGGAGCGGTGTGATTACTGGGGGGCAGTCTGGGGGATGAGGAGCGGTGTGATTACTGGGGGGCAGTCTGGAGGATGAGGAGCGGTGTGATTACTGGGGGGCAGCCTGGCAGATGAGGAGTGGTGTGATTACTGGGGGGCAGTCTGGGGGATGAGGAGCGGTGTGATTACTGGGGGGGCAGTCTGGGGGATGAGGAGCGGTGTGATTACTGGGGGATGAGGAGCGGTGTGATTACTGGGGGGGGCAGTCTGGGGGATGAGGAGCGGTGTGATTACTGGGGGGGGCAGTCTGGGGGATGAGGAGCGGTGTGATTACTGGGAGGCAGTCTGGGGGATGAGGAGCGGTGTGATTACTGGGGGAGCAGTCTGGGGGATGAGGAGCGGTGTGATTACTGGGGGGGGCAGTCTGGAGGATGAGGAGCGGTGTGATTACCGGGGGGCAGTCTGGGGGATGAGGAGCGGTGTGATTACTGGGGGTCAGTCTGGGGGATGAGGAGCGGTGTGATTACTGGGGGTCTGTCTGGGGGATGAGGAGCGGTGTGATTACTGGGGGGGCAGTCTGGGGGATGAGGAGCGGTGTGATTACCGGGGGGCAGTCTGGGGGATGAGGAGTGGTGTGATTACTGGGGGGGCAGTCTGGGGGATGAGGAGTGGTGTGATTACTGGGGGGGCAGTCTGGGGGATGAGGAGCGGTGTGATTAATGGGGGGGCAGTCTGGGGGATGAGGAGCGGTGTGATTACTGGGGGGCAGTCTGGGGGATGAGGAGCGGTGTGATTACTGGGGGGCAGTCTGGGGGATGAGGAGCGGTGTGATTACTGGGGGGCAGTCTGGGGGATGAGGAGCGGTGTGATTACTGGGGGGCAGTCTGGAGGATGAGGAGTGGTGTGATTACTGGGGGGGGCAGTCTGGAGGATGAGGAGCGGTGTGATTACCGGGGGGCAGTCTGGGGGATGAGGAGCGGTGTGATTACTGGGGGTCAGTCTGGGGGATGAGGAGCGGTGTGATTACTGGGGGTCTGTCTGGGGGATGAGGAGCGGTGTGATTACTGGGGGGGCAGTCTGGGGGATGAGGAGTGGTGTGATTACTGGGGGTCAGCCTGGGGGATGAGGAGCGGTGTGATTACTGGGGGGGGGGCAGTCTGGGGGATGAGGAGCGGTGTGATTACTGGGGGGGCAGTCTGGGGGATGAGGAGCGGTGTGATTACTGGGGGGGCAGTCTGGGGGATGAGGAGTGGTGTGATTACTGGGGGGCAGTCTGGGGGATGAGGAGCGGTGTGATTACTGGGGGTCAGTCTGGGGGATGAGGAGCGGTGTGATTACTGGGGGTCAGTCTGGGGGATGAGGAGCGGTGTGATTACTGGGGGGCAGTCTGGGGGATGAGGAGCGGTGTGATTACTGGGGGGCAGTCTGGGGGATGAGGAGCGGTGTGATTACTGGGGGTCAGTCTGGGGGATGAGGAGCGGTGTGATTACTGGGGGGCAGTCTGGGGGATGAGGAGTGGTGTGATTACTGGGGGGGCAGTCTGGGGGATGAGGAGTGGTGTGATTACTGGGGGGGCAGTCTGGGGGATGAGGAGCGGTGTGATTACTGGGGGTCAGTCTGGGGGATGAGGAGCGGTGTGATTACTGGGGGGCAGTCTGGGGGATGAGGAGCGGTGTGATTACTGGGGGGCAGTCTGGGGGATGAGGAGCGGTGTGATTACTGGGGGTCAGTCTGGGGGATGAGGAGCGGTGTGATTACTGGGGGGCAGTCTGGGGGATGAGGAGTGGTGTGATTACTGGGGGGGCAGTCTGGGGGATGAGGAGTGGTGTGATTACTGGGGGGGCAGTCTGGGGGATGAGGAGCGGTGTGATTAATGGGGGGGCAGTCTGGGGGATGAGGAGCGGTGTGATTACTGGGAGGCAGTCTGGAGGATGAGGAGCGGTGTGATTACTGGGGGGGGCAGTCTGGAGGATGAGGAGTGGTGTGATTACTGGGGGGCAGTCTGGGGGATGAGGAGCGGTGTGATTACTGGGGGGCAGTCTGGGGGATGAGGAGCGGTGTGATTACTGGGGGGCAGTCTGGAGGATGAGGAGTGGTGTGATTACTGGGGGGGCAGTCTGGGGGATGAGGAGCGGTGTGATTACTGGGGGGGCAGTCTGGGGGATGAGGAGCGGTGTGATTACTGGGGGGCAGTCTGGAGGATGAGGAGTGGTGTGATTACTGGGGGGGCAGTCTGGGGGATGAGGAGCGGTGTGATTACTGGGGGGGGGGCAGTCTGGGGGATGAGGAGCGGTGTGATTACTGGGAGGCAGTCTGGGGGATGAGGAGCGGTGTGATTACTGGGGGGGCAGTCTGGGGGATGAGGAGCGGTGTGATTACCGGGGGGCAGTCTGGGGGATGAGGAGCGGTGTGATTACCGGGGGGCAGTCTGGGGGATGAGGAGCGGTGTGATTACTGGGGGGCAGTCTGGGGGAATTGGTGAGATTTTAGGACCCCGAGATTCCGGTACACCAGTAGTTAATGCCGCCTGCTGCCCGGGCACCGCTTATCTTGAGGATGACACTGATCCGTCTCTGCTGCGCACATTATCAGCTCTGCCCTTGCTACAGGGGGCGCAGACATAACATACTGCCGCATACAGTACCATGTGCTGACCCAGTGCTCCAGGCCCGGGACCTCTGGACTGTAATGAGTGACACTTACCTCCCAACCTCTGGGATATTTTGCCCCATCTTGTTGCCTCTCTCCTCCTGGTTATCAAACAAATAAAATCCTTACTTACCTTTCCGTCATTCCCTGCAGTGCTACTTCCTCCTCTGCCCGGGGCTCCAAGGTGACGAGGAGGGGGTGGGGCTATTGGCAGTAGCTCTGCTCTTCGGAGGGCCCCACCCCTTCTCATCGTCATCTCAGAGCCCCAGGGAGAAGAGGAGGCAGGACTGCAGGGAAAGACGGGAAGGTAATTAAGGATTTTATTCTTTAGTGAAAATCTGCCATTTGCTTTCTTGCATTGTGAACCAAACATACCTGAAGAATGCTGTATCTACACTGATGCAGAAACATATCTTGTTTAATCCATGAACTGAGTGGTTTTGCTTAAAAAATTCAGGACCTTGGAAAAGCTGGGTTACATGCATGGAGTTGCCTGAACTGTCCAGACAGAACCAATCAACCTGAGCTGGATGACTCGTACAGAGCAGCTGGGGGGTGGTGCGGTGATTGATTACTTCTGTCGGTCAGGGATAACACAGTGCTGAGGTGTTCTCGGCGGATGCCGGGCAGGACCAGGCTGGGGCATAATTAGGGTGAGAGGAGAAGCGCCGGAGCAGCCACAGGAGCGACAGATCCGCATTATCATCATTTTATAATTGTTTATCAGCAAAACCATTCAGATCAGGGATTAAACAAGATATGTTTATGAATCAGCGTTGCTGCGGCTTTCTCTGGAACTGTCCCATCTCCTGGTCTGGGCCCCGCACCTCTAGCGTGGGACAGCACAGGACATTCTCCCTACTGCACGGGACGAGGGACAATGCCCAACAAACCCGACTGTCCTGCCCAATCCGGGACGGTTGTGATGGCTCCTAACCATCCAGGATTTGGAAAGGAATGTCCTGTACAGAGCTTTCCTCACCCCCGTGCTGCTTCTGCTTCTTCCTGGGGCTCCAAGATGACAAGGAGGGGCATGACCAACCAAGGGGAGGAGCTACTGTCAGCTGGCCCGCCCCCTCAGAGCCACATCCAGCACCTGTATGTAGCTCTAGCATGGAATCAGGCATCTCCATGGTAACAGACTACAACCTCTGTCTCATCCTGCAGTCAGGTTTTCTGATTATTGGGATTTTCCCAAAATTTTTTTTTTACTGACGGAGGTAGAATCAGACCCCTCCCTGACCCCCCCACACGTCAGCAGTGACACATTGTGATTGTCAGCTCCTGGGGTCAGGGATGATGGGAAGGGTTAGATTGTGAGCTGCTGGGGTCAGGGATGATGGGAGTGATACACAATGTACAGGATGGAGCGGGGTCTATCGGGGTCAGCAGGATCTGACTACACAGGAGAGGCTTGTAGTCTGTTACCATGGAGATACAAACACCTGTGCAGGAGCTGGAGGCACAAATCAGATCAGTTTTATTTTGAAGTATAAAGTATGTGCCCCCTTTATCCCCTCCCACGTGGCACCGGGTGGCAGGAAGGCTCCACACCGCAGGGTCTGTACAAGGTCTTTAATCTCCTGCTTGTTGTGTTGCTCATGCCGCTAAAATCCCCAAAATAGACAAATAAGAGGAGGGGGTGGGGAACCCCCGGGGTGCGAGGGGGAACCCCCCGCTAGTTCCTGATGCCATTCCAGTCACTTCCAGAGGAGGGCGCTTTGGCAATGGCTCAGGATAAAAACCTGACAGTGCAAAGTGCAGGACCCCCACATCCCCCCGGAAAAGCCCCAGCCCTGGTATTTGGCCCCGTAGTGACCCCCGCAGCAGCCTGGGCAAGCAGTTTGGTCGGCGATCGCCTCCTTCCAGCACACAGTCCGGACGCCGGAGGCAAAACAGTAAATGAAGGTAAATGGAATGGAGTCTGGGGTCTCCCGACAGTCCAAGGAGGGGTCCCAGGGAATGGTCCTATCGCACCACATGGTTACCGGGCAGCGTGCTATTGGCCAGGCGGATGACCGGCAGAGGGTGCGCCTCCGTGTTGAACACCCAGTTGTCCAATGGTAGAAGGTCATCACTGGAGAAGAGCAGGTACAGGTACCTGGGGAGGGAGAGGGTTAATAGCATTTGTCCTGCGCTGCCCCTGCTGGGGTAACAGGGTATTACACACATCACTGACTGCTGGAGGTCTCACTCCAGGCTGATCGTCCAGGGGGTTAAACATCGTGACCTTTGACCCCCAGCCTTTCTATGCATCAGGCTCTGCAGAGGGTTGTTACAGTGTGTCAGTGACAGAACATGACAGTGTAACAGCCCCTCAGCTGTGAGGATATCACTCACTTGAGGGTCTCGGCCAGGAAGAAGCTCTGCTGGACGTCGTCGTAGGTGGGAGAGGAGGAGTAGACGTCCTTCAGGCCTGAGAAGCCGCCGCTCACCCTGCAGTACTTATCGATGGCCTGTAGGGGGAGACACAGGGAGTCAGCAGAGGGCGGAGCCTGGGGGCACAGGGGGAGGGGGAGCGGACGCACCTGAGCAGCCTCCCACCCCCAGTTGCGATATTTGGGGTCGTGGGTGAAGCGCCACATGTACCAGTAGGTCTCGATCACCTCGGGTCGCAGGATGTAGTACTTCTCGTTCTGCCGCACGGCCACCGCCTCCGCGCCGCCGTCAAACTTAAAGGCCTCCGGACCCAACTTCAACACTGGAAAAGCGGAAAGCTGGAGAATTCGGCTCCCTCGGTCCCCTCCCCCGTGCTGTGCCCCTCCCCCTGTCCCCTCCTGCCCCTCCCCCGCGCTGTGCCCCTCCCCCTCACCAGTGCGGTCGTAGGACTCGTGGCACGTGTGGGCGATCTCGGCTCCCAGCTGCAGGTAGTGTCCGGCTTTGTCCCCCGGGGAGCCGTCGGCTCCTAGCGCCAGCATGCCCCCCGCGAAGCAGGTGAGGTGCCCCATCTTACGCTCCAGGTGGCCGTTCTTCCACTCCCCGATGAAGGTCAGGCCGCCATTAGACTTGCGGATCAGGTGCTTCTCGATGGCCTGGAGCAGCAGGGAGGGAGGTGACACCAGGGCCACCAGCAGGGGGCGGCACAGGACAAGGGGTCAGTACTCACCTCTATGGCAGCGTCATACAGGCTCCGGGCGTCCGTGTCCGTCCGGTCCGACACCAGCCAGGCCTTCAGGAGGTACTCGTAGAAGCTGTCCCCCAATCCCCCCACCGAGGTGTGGTCTGCAGAGGACACAGGACACGGGTCAACCCCCGCGGGACACGGGTCACCCCCCGCACAGACAGACCCCGCAGGACACGGGTCACCCCCCGCACAGACAGACACCACAGGACACGGGTCACCCCCCGCACAGACATACACCACGGGACACGAGTCACCCCCCGCACAGACAGACACCACAGGACAAGGGCCACCCCCCGCACAGACATACACCACGGGACACGAGTCACCCCCCGCACAGACAGACACCACAGGACAAGGGCCACCCCCCGCACAGACACGGGTCACCCCCCGCACAGACAGACACCACAGGACACGGGTCACCCCCCCGCACAGACAGACACCACAGGACACGGGTCACCCCCCCGCACAGACAGACACCACAGGACACGGGTCACCCCCCCGCACAGACAGACACCACAGGACACGGGTCACCCCCCCGCACAGACAGACACCACAGGACACGGGTCACCCCCCGCACAGACACGGGCCACCCCCCGCACAGACAGACACCGCAGGACAAGGGCCACCCCCCGCACAGACAGACACCGCAGGACACGGGTCCCCTCCCCGCACAGACAGACACCGCAGGACACGGGTCCCCTCCCCGCACAGACAGACACCGCAGGACAAGGGCCACCCCCCGCACAGACAGACACCGCAGGACAAGGGAAACCCCCCGCACAGACAGACACCGCAGGACACGGGTCCCCCCCCCGCACAGACAGACACCGCGGGACAAGGGAAACCCCCCGCACAGACAGACACCGCAGGACACGGGTCACCCCCCGCACAGACAGACACCGCAGGACAAGGGCCACCCCCCGCACAGACACCGCGGGACAAGGGCCACCCCCCGCACAGACAGACACCGCGGGACAAGGGCCACCCCCCGCACAGACAGACACCGCGGGACAAGGGCCACCCCCCGCACAGACAGACACCGCGGGACAAGGGCCACCCCCCGCACAGACAGACACCGCGGGACAAGGGCCACCCCCCGCACAGACAGACACCGCAGGACACGGGTCCCCCCCCCGCACAGACAGACACCGCAGGACACGGGTCCCCCCCCCGCACAGACAGACACCACGGGACACGAGTCACCCCCCGCACAGACAGACACCGCAGGACAAGTGCCACCCCCCGCACAGACAGGCACCGCGGGACAAGGGCCACCCCCCGCACAGACAGACACCGCGGGACAAGGGCCACCCCCCGCACAGACAGACACCGCAGGACAAGGGCCACCCCCCGCACAGACAGACACCGCAGGACAAGGGCCACCCCCCGCACAGACAGGCACCGCGGGACACGGGTCACCCCCCCGCACAGACAGGCACCGCAGGACAAGGGCCACCCCCCGCACAGACAGGCACCGCAGGACAAGGGCCACCCCCCGCACAGACAGACACCGCAGGACAAGGGCCACCCCCCGCACAGACAGACACCGCGGGACACTGGTCACCCCCCCGCACAGACAGACACCACAGGACAAGGGCCACCCCCCGCACAGACACCGCAGGACACGGGTCCCCCCCCCGCACAGACAGGCACCGCGGGACAAGGGCCACCCCCCGCACAGACAGGCACCGCGGGACAAGGGCCACCCCCCGCACAGACAGGCACCGCGGGACAAGGGCCACCCCCCGCACAGACAGACACCGCAGGACAAGGGCCACCCCCCGCACAGACACCGCGGGACAAGGGCCACCCCCCGCACAGACAGACACCGCAGGACAAGGGCCACCCCCCGCACAGACAGACACCGCAGGACAAGGGCCACCCCCCGCACAGACAGACACCGCAGGACACGGGTCCCCTCCCCGCACAGACAGACACCGCAGGACAAGGGCCACCCCCCGCACAGACAGACACCGCAGGACAAGGGCCACCCCCCGCACAGACAGACACCGCAGGACAAGGGCCACCCCCCGCACAGACAGACACCACAGGACAAGGGCCACCCCCCGCACAGACAGACACCGCAGGACACGGGTCACCCCCCGCACAGACAGACACCGCAGGACACGGGTCCCCTCCCCGCACAGACAGACACCGCAGGACAAGGGCCACCCCCCGCACAGACAGACACCACGGGACAAGGGCCACCCCCCGCACAGACAGACACCGCAGGACACGGGTCCCCTCCCCGCACAGACAGACACCGCAGGACAAGGGCCACCCCCCGCACAGACAGACACCGCGGGACACCCCCCGCACAGACAGACACCGCGGGACACCCCCCGCACAGACAGACACCGCGGGACACCCCCCGCACATACAGACACCGCGGGACACCCCCCGCACATACAGACACCGCGGGACACCCCCCGCACATACAGACACCGCGGGACACCCCCCGCACATACAGACACCGCGGGACACGGGTCACCCCCCGCACAGACAGACACCGCGGGACACGGGTCACCAATCACTTACGTTGTCCCCAGCGCCCCGTCCGGGGGTTCAGGTAATTTGGGTACAGACCGTTGGGACGATCCATTTTCTGCAGAAGTTTTCTGATGTGCAGAACCTGCAGGAGAGACGGATCATGGGCGATGCGCCAGGCAGTGTACGGCGCACAGGTGGTATACGGGGAGACCACTTACCTTGTTGTAATACACAGGGTTCCCTGTCAGGTAGGTCAGATGCACAAACTCCAGGTGCAGGGTCCCAAATTCTGCCAGGATACTGCTGCCCGCGGAGGCCCAGCCCCAGTTCCTGCCAACACCACTGAGAGGAGGGAGAGGGGGGTATAAGAGGAGCCCCAATAATCTCCCCCGCCCCGCATGAGCCCTGAGGCCGCACTCACCTCTTCAGGTTCACCATGGCCCAAGGGATGCCAGTCGGGGTGTTGAATGCAGGGAGTAGCTTCTCCGCCAGCATCACCGCCTTGTTCTTAAAGACCTGGAAAAGGAAAGGGTTAATCTGTGCCACATCCCATAATGTACATCTGAGTATGGTGCGGGAGCAGGGTCACCAGCGCCGCCCGTGCGGGAGCAGGGTCACCAGCGCCGCCCGTGCGGGAGCAGGGTCACCAGCGCCGCCCGTGCGGGAGCAGGGTCACCAGCGCCGCCCGTGCGGGAGCAGGGTCACCAGCGCCGCCCGTGCGGGAGCAGGGTCACCAGCGCCGCCCGTGCGGGAGCAGGGTCACCAGCGCCGCCCGTGCGGGAGCAGGGTCACCAGCGCCGCCCGTGCGGGAGCAGGGTCACCAGCGCCGCCCGTGCGGGAGCAGGGTCACCAGCGCCGCCCCCGGGGGAGCAGGGTCACCAGCGCCGCCCCCGGGGGAGCAGGGTCACCAGCGCCGCCCCCGGGGGAGCAGGGTCACCAGCGCCGCCCCCGGGGGAGCAGGGTCACCAGCGCCGCCCCCCCCGGGAGCAGGGTCACCAGCGCCACCCCCCCAGGGAGCAGGGTCACCAGCGCCACCCCCCCCGGGAGCAGGGTCACCAGCGCCACCCCCCCAGGGAGCAGGGTCACCAGCGCCGCCCCCAGGGAGCAGGGTCACCAGCGCCGCCCCCAGGGAGCAGGGTCACCAGCGCCGCCCCCAGGGAGCAGGGTCACCAGCGCCGCCCCCAGGGAGCAGGGTCACCAGCGCCGCCCCCAGGGAGCAGGGTCACCAGCGCCGCCCCCAGGGAGCAGGGTCACCAGCGCCGCCCCCAGGGAGCAGGGTCACCAGCACTGGGGTCGAGGGTCTCACCTCTTGTCCGGACAGGTAGTACGCCGCCAGCAGACCCCCGATGAAGCGAATGTTCACCTCGAATACGGACACCTCAGCGTTCTGGAAGACAAGGAAGGGCAGAACCGTGAGCCGCCAGCAGGGGGCGCAGCACACACCCGGGGCGCTGCCAGTACTTACCACACCAAAGTCCAGGTTGTTGGCCACCCACTCCTGACCATCGCGGAATTCATCCAGGAGCCCCATGATGTACAGGGTGTCCAGCGCATCCACAATGGTGGCCCCCATCTGAGAGTTACCTGCAGGGGCCGACAGGAGATGTAATACCAGAGCGGGCCTGAGGGAGCAGCACCTGACCTACTGTGCACAGCACTGGGGGGGCTGGGGGAATTGATGGGACACCACAGGGGGCAGTGGAATGTATCGCACTCACCAAATATATTAGTGGAGTGACCCTTCCGGGCGATGGGTCTCAGCTCGTTGTGTCCCCAGCCGTATTGTCTGTAATTGTCCCAGGCGTGTTTCATCATCTGCCGGAGGAAGAACACGTCTTATATCATGTCCTGTGCCGCAATATCGGATAATATCCCAGGCCCCGCCTCCAGTGCAGTCAGCTCCTCCCCTCACCACCCTGGGCCCTGCCTCCTGCAGTCAGCTCCTCCCCTCACCACCCTGGGCCCTGCCTCCTGCAGTCAGCTCCTCCCCTCACCACCCTGGGCCCTGCCTCCTGCAGTCAGCTCCTCCCCTCACCACCCTGGGCCCTGCCTCCTGCAGTCAGCTCCTCCCCTCACCACCGTGGCCCCAGCCTCCTGCGCAGTCAGCTCCTCCCCTCACCACCGTGGCCCCAGCCTCCTGCGCAGTCAGCTCCTCCCCTCACCACCGTGGCCCCACCTCCAGTGTAGTCAGCTCCTCCCCTCACCACCCTGGACCAAGCCTCCTGTGCAGTCAGCTCCTCCCCTCACCACCCTGGGCCAAGCCTCCTGTGCAGTCAGCTCCTCCCCTCATCCCCCTGTGTGCGCCTCCTGCACAGTCAGCTCCTCCCCTCACCACCCTGGGCCCCGCCTCCTGTGCAGTAAGCTCCTCCCCTCACCACCCTGGGCCCCAGCCTCCTGCAGTCAGCTCCTCCCCTCACCACCCTGGGCCCCGCCTCCTGTGCAGTCAGCTCCTCCCCTCACTACCCTGGGCCCAGCCTCCTGTGCAGTCAGCAACTCCCCTCACCAGCCTGGGCCCAGCCTCCTGTGCAGTCAGCTCCTCCCCTCACCACCCTGGGCCCAGCCTCCAGCGCAGTCAGCTCCTCCCCTCACCAGCCTGGGCCCAGCCTCCTGCCCAGTCAGCTCCTCCCCTCACCACCCTGGGCCCAGACTCCTGCCCAGTCAGCTCCTCCCCTCACCACCCTGGTCCTCGCCTCCTGCTCAGTCAGCTCCTCCCCTCACCACCCTGGTCCCCGCCTCCTGCTCAGTCAGCTCCTCCCCTCACCACCCTGGGCTCTGCCTCCTGCTCAGTCAGCTCCTCCCCTCACCACCCTGGTCCCCGCCTCCTGCTCAGTCAGCTCCTCCCCTCACCACCCTGGGCCCAGCCTCCTGCGCAGTCAGCCCCTCCCCGTTCCCACCATGGTCCCCGCCTCCTACTCGGTTAGCTCCTCCCCTGACCACCCTGGGCCCCGCCTCCTGCTCAGTCAGCCCCTCCCCTCACCACCCTGGGCCCCGCCTCCTGCTCAGTCACCTCTTTAATCTTGTCCCGTTTCTCCCGGATGTCGGGGTCCCCGGGGTCCCCATTCTTCAGCTCGGGCAGGTTGGGCACTGGGGCCAGGGGCACGGGCGGGTTGTCTTTCTTCTTCAGCTCCTCCTGCAGTTTGTTCTTCTCGGTCTGGATCTCGGCCCGTATTTCATCTCGCGACTTCTTCAGCTTCTCCTTGGCCTCCTCCAGGGCGCGCTCGTGGTCCGCACGGATCTTATTCCTCAGCTGCTCCTCCTCCTCCCTGCGGGAAAAAGACAAAACAACATGGAAAACAGGAGGCTGGACCCCCTGATGCAGGAAGTACAGCCTCCAGCATCAGGACTATTCATCCAGAGCTGGGGTACAGCCTCCAGCATCAGGACTATTCATCCAGAGCTGGGGTACAGCCTCCAGCATCAGGACTATTCATCCAGAGCTGGGGTACAGCCTCCAGCATCAGGACTATTCATCCAGAGCTGGGGTACAATGCTGGGGTGCAGGGGGTACAGCCTCCAGCATCAGGACTATTCATCCAGAGCTGGGGTACAGCCTCCAGCATCAGGACTATTCATCCAGAGCTGGGGTACAGCCTCCAGCATCAGGACTATTCATCCAGAGCTGGGGTACAGCCTCCAGCATCAGGACTATTCATCCAGAGCTGGGGTACAGCCTCCAGCATCAGGACTATTCATCCAGAGCTGGGGTACAGCCTCCAGCATCAGGACTATTCATCCAGAGCTGGGGTACAATGCTGGGGTGCAGGGGGTACAGCCTCCAGCATCAGGACTATTCATCCAGAGCTGGGGTACAGCCTCCAGCATCAGGACTATTCATCCAGAGCTGGGGTACAATGCTGGGGTGCAGGGGGTACAGCCTCCAGCATCAGGTCTATTCATCCAGAGCTGGGGTACAGCCTCCAGCATCAGGACTATTCATCCAGAGCTGGGGTACAGCCTCCAGCATCAGGACTATTCATCCAGAGCTGGGGTACAGCCTCCAGCATCAGGACTATTCATCCAGAGCTGGGGTACAATGCTGGGGTGCAGGGGGTACAGCCTCCAGCATCAGGACTATTCATCCAGAGCTGGGGTACAATGCCGGGGTGCAGGGTGTACAGCCTCCAGCATCAGGGCTATTCATCCAGAGCTGGTGTACAATGCTGGGGTGCAGGGGGGGGGGGATACAGCCCCCAGCATCAGGACTATTCATCCAGAGCTGGGGTACAATGCCGGGGTGCAGGGGGTACAGCCTCCAGCATCAGTACTATTCATCCAGAGCTGGGGTACAATGCTGGGGTGCAGGGGGTACATCCTCCAGCATCAGGTCTATTCATCCAGAGCTGGGGTACAATGCAGGGGTGCAGGGGGTACAGCCTCCAGCATCAGGTCTATTCATCCAGAGCTGGGGTACAATGCTGGGGTGCAGGGGGTACAGCCTCCAGCATCAGGACTATTCATCCAGAGCTGGGGTACAATGCCGGGGTGCAGGGGATACAGCCTCCAGCATCAGGACTATTCATCCAGAGCTGGGGTACAATGCTGGGGTGCAGGGGGTACAGCCTCCAGCATCAGGGCTATTCATCCAGAGCTGGGGTACAATGCTGGGGTGCAGGGGGTACAGCCTCCAGCATCAGGACTATTCATCCAGAGCCGGGGTACAATGCTGGGGTGCAGGGGGTACAGCCTCTAGCATCAGGTCTATTCATCCAGAGCTGGTGTACAATGCCGGGGTGCAGGGGGTACAGCCTCCAGCATCAGGACTATTCATCCAGAGCTGGTGTACAATGCCGGGGTGCAGGGGGTACAGCCTCCAGCATCAGGACTATTCATCCAGAGCTGGGGTACAATGCTGGGGTGCAGGGGGGGTACAGCCTCCAGCATCAGGTCTATTCATCCAGAGCTGGGGTACAATGCTAGGGTGCAGGGGGGTACAGCCTCCAGCATCAGGACTATTCATCCAGAGCTGGGGTACAATGGTGGGGTGCAGAAAGTACAGCCTCCAGCATCAGGTCTATTCATCCAGAGCTGGTGTACAATGCTGGGGTGCAGGGGGTACAGCCTCCAGCATCAGGTCTATTCATCCAGAGCTGGTGTACAATGCCGGGGTGCAGGGGTTACAGCCTCCAGCATCAGGACTATTCATCCAGAGCTGGTGTACAATGCTAGGGTGCAGGGGGTACAGCCTCCAACATCAGGACTATTCATCCAGAGCTGGGGTACAATGCCGGGGTGCAGGGGTTACAGCCTCCAACATCAGGGCTATTCATCCAGAGCTGGGGTACAATGCTGGGGTGCAGGGGGTACAGCCTCCAGCATCAGGTCTATTCATCCAGAGCTGGGGTACAATGCTGGGGTGCAGGGGGTACAGCCTCCAGCATCAGGACTATTCATCCAGAGCTGGGGTACAATGCCGGGTTGCAGGAGGTACAGCCTCCAGCATCAGGACTATTCATCCAGAGCTGGGGTACAATGCCGGGGTGCAGGGGGTACAGCCTCCAGCATCAGGACTATTCATCCAGAGCTGGTGTACAATGCCGGGGTGCAGGGGGTACAGCCTCCAGCATCAGGACTATTAATCCAGAGCTGGGGTACAATGCCGGGGTGCAGGGGGGTACAGCCTCCAGCATCAGGACTATTCATCCAGAGCTGGTGTACAATGCTGGGGTGCAGGGGGGTACAGCCTCCAGCATCAGGACTATTCATCCAGAGCTGGGGTACAATGCCGGGGTGCAGGGGGTACAGCCTCCAGCATCAGGACTATTCATCCAGAGCTGGGGTACAATGCTGGGGTGCAGGGGGTACAGCCTCCAGCATCAGGACTATTCATCCAGAGCTGGAGTACAATGCTGGGGTGCAGGGGGTACAGCCTCCAGCATCAGGGCTATTCATCCAGAGCTGGGGTACAATGCCGGGGTGCAGGGGGTACAGCCTCCAGCATCAGGGCTATTCATCCAGAGCTGGGGTACAATGCTGGGGTGCAGGGGGTACAGCCTCCAACATCAGGACTATTCATCCAGAGCTGGGGTACAATGCTGGGGTGCAGGGGGGGGTACAGCCTCCAGCATCAGGGCTATTCATCCAGAGCTGGGGTACAATGCTGGGGTGCAGGGGGGTACAGCCTCCAGCATCAGGACTATTCATCCAGAGCTGGGGTACAATGCTGGGGTGCAGGGGGTACAGCCTCCAACATCAGGACTATTCATCCAGAGCTGGTGTACAATGCTGGGGTGCAGGGGGTACAGCCTCCAGCATCAGGACTATTCATCCAGAGCTGGGGTACAATGCTGGGGTGCAGGGGGTACAGCCTCCAGCATCAGGACTATTCATCCAGAGTTGGGGTACAATGCTGGGGTGCAGGGGGTACAGCCTCCAGCATCAGGACTATTCATCCAGAGCTGGTGTACAATGCTGGAGTGCAGGGGGGGGGGGGGGGGGGTACAGCCTCAAGCATCAGGACTATTCATCCAGAGCTGGGGGACAATGCTGGGGTGCAGGGGGGGTACAGCCTCCAGCATCAGGACTATTCATCCAGAGCTACGTTGAGCAGGAAGGGCCCAGCGCAGATCTGAGAGCGGTCACTTCTGTGGGAAATCTCCTGCAGGTTCTTGGTTTTTCTGGTGTTTATTTTCTCGGTCGGTCATTTTGTGTGTTTAGTGATCTCTATACATAACTCTACACCAGCGAGATCCCTACAGGATAATCCCGGGAGCTCAGCATAGTCTGCACATGCAGGACATAGCGACTACCCGGCAGCCTTCAGCACAAGGAGGAGCTTGCAGCATGTAAGAAGTAGTACAAACCAGCAGTGAAAAGGTTACATGAAATGTACTGTCTGTGCTGTATGAGCACTGAGGGCAGTCAGCTTCCCTGCTGTGTGGATTGGGTGTGGAGAGCAGAAGGTGGAGGAGGGGGCTGCAGAGGAGCGTGGACAAAGCATGTTCTGCTGAATCACAGACTGGGATGGAGGAACTGATAGGGAACATGGGAGATCTTGTAACTCATTGTTAGCAGAAAAACCTCTTCATCCACAGACACAAGGCTCCTGCTAGCTACACACACATACAATCACATGACCTCAACAACCCCCCAGAGTGAGCAGGAATCTGCAATGTAACATGACTTGCCCCTCCCTCCAGAGAGAGCAGGAAGCTGCAATGTAACATGACTTGCCCCTCCCTCCAGAGAGAGCAGGAAGCTGCAATGTAACATGACTTGCCCCTCCCTCCAGAGAGAGCAGGAAGCTGCAATGTAACGTGAGCCGCCCCTCCCTCCAGAGAGAGCAGGAAGCTGCAATGTAACGTGAGCCGCCCCTCCCTCCAGAGAGAGCAGGAAGCTGCAATGTAACGTGAGCCGCCCCTCCCTCCAGAGAGAGCAGGCAGCGGCAGCAGCACGTGAGCCGCCCCTCCCTCCAGAGAGAGCAGGCAGCGGCAGCAGCACGTGAGCCGCCCCTCCCTCCAGAGAGAGCAGGCAGCGGCAGCAGCACGTGAGCCGCCCCTCCCTCCAGAGAGAGCAGGCAGCGGCAGCAGCACGTGAGCCGCCCCTCCCTCCAGAGAGAGCAGGCGGCAGCAGCACGTGAGCCGCCCCTCCCTCCAGAGAGAGCAGGCGGCAGCAGCACGTGAGCCGCCCCTCCCTCCAGAGAGAGCAGGCGGCAGCAGCACGTGAGCCGCCCCTCCCTCCAGAGAGAGCAGGCGGCAGCAGCACGTGAGCCGCCCCTCCCTCCAGAGAGAGCAGGCGGCAGCAGCACGTGAGCCGCCCCTCCCTCCAGAGAGAGCAGGCGGCAGCAGCACGTGAGCCGCCCCTCCCTCCAGAGAGAGCAGGCGGCAGCAGCACGTGAGCCGCCCCTCCCTCCAGAGAGAGCAGGCGGCAGCAGCACGTGAGCCGCCCCTCCCTCCAGAGAGAGCAGGCGGCAGCAGCACGTGAGCCGCCCCTCCCTCCAGAGAGAGCAGGCGGCAGCAGCACGTGAGCCGCCCCTCCCTCCAGAGAGAGCAGGCGGCAGCAGCACGTGAGCCGCCCCTCCCTCCAGAGAGAGCAGGCGGCAGCAGCACGTGAGCCGCCCCTCCCTCCAGAGAGAGCAGGCGGCAGCAGCACGTGAGCCGCCCCTCCCTCCAGAGAGAGCAGGCGGCAGCAGCACGTGAGCCGCCCCTCCCTCCAGAGAGAGCAGGCGGCAGCAGCACGTGAGCCGCCCCTCCCTCCAGAGAGAGCAGGCGGCAGCAGCACGTGAGCCGCCCCTCCCTCCAGAGAGAGCAGGCGGCAGCAGCACGTGAGCCGCCCCTCCCTCCAGAGAGAGCAGGCGGCAGCAGCACGTGAGCCGCCCCTCCCTCCAGAGAGAGCAGGCGGCAGCAGCACGTGAGCCGCCCCTCCCTCCAGAGAGAGCAGGCGGCAGCAGCACGTGAGCCGCCCCTCCCTCCAGAGAGAGCAGGCGGCAGCAGCACGTGAGCCGCCCCTCCCTCCAGAGAGAGCAGGCGGCAGCAGCACGTGAGCCGCCCCTCCCTCCAGAGAGAGCAGGCGGCAGCAGCACGTGAGCCGCCCCTCCCTCCAGAGAGAGCAGGCGGCAGCAGCACGTGAGCCGCCCCTCCCTCCAGAGAGAGCAGGCGGCAGCAGCACGTGAGCCGCCCCTCCCTCCAGAGAGAGCAGGCGGCAGCAGCACGTGAGCCGCCCCTCCCTCCAGAGAGAGCAGGCGGCAGCAGCACGTGAGCCGCCCCTCCCTCCAGAGAGAGCAGGCGGCAGCAGCACGTGAGCCGCCCCTCCCTCCAGAGAGAGCAGGCAGCAGCAGCACGTGAGCCGCCCCTCCCTCCAGAGAGAGCAGGCAGCAGCAGCACGTGAGCCGCCCCTCCCTCCAGAGAGAGCAGGCAGCAGCAGCACGTGAGCCGCCCCTCCCTCCAGAGAGAGCAGGCAGCAGCAGCACGTGAGCCGCCCCTCCCTCCAGAGAGAGCAGGCAGCAGCAGCACGTGAGCCGCCCCTCCCTCCAGAGAGAGCAGGCAGCAGCAGCACGTGAGCCGCCCCTCCCTCCAGAGAGAGCAGGCAGCAGCAGCACGTGAGCCGCCCCTCCCTCCAGAGAGAGCAGGCAGCAGCAGCACGTGAGCCGCCCCTCCCTCCAGAGAGAGCAGGCAGCAGCAGCACGTGAGCCGCCCCTCCCTCCAGAGAGAGCAGGCAGCAGCAGCACGTGAGCCGCCCCTCCCTCCAGAGAGAGCAGGCAGCAGCAGCACGTGAGCCGCCCCTCCCTCCAGAGAGAGCAGGCAGCAGCAGCACGTGAGCCGCCCCTCCCTCCAGAGAGAGCAGGCAGCAGCAGCACGTGAGCCGCCCCTCCCTCCAGAGAGAGCAGGCAGCAGCAGCACGTGAGCCGCCCCTCCCTCCAGAGAGAGCAGGCAGCAGCAGCACGTGAGCCGCCCCTCCCTCCAGAGAGAGCAGGCAGCAGCAGCACGTGAGCCGCCCCTCCCTCCAGAGAGAGCAGGCAGCAGCAGCACGTGAGCCGCCCCTCCCTCCAGAGAGAGCAGGCAGCAGCAGCACGTGAGCCGCCCCTCCCTCCAGAGAGAGCAGGCAGCAGCAGCACGTGAGCCGCCCCTCCCTCCAGAGAGAGCAGGCAGCAGCAGCACGTGAGCCGCCCCTCCCTCCAGAGAGAGCAGGCAGCAGCAGCACGTGAGCCGCCCCTCCCTCCAGAGAGAGCAGGCAGCAGCAGCACGTGAGCCGCCCCTCCCTCCAGAGAGAGCAGGCAGCAGCAGCACGTGAGCCGCCCCTCCCTCCAGAGAGA
This sequence comes from Engystomops pustulosus, assembly GCF_040894005.1. Taxonomy (NCBI): domain Eukaryota; kingdom Metazoa; phylum Chordata; class Amphibia; order Anura; family Leptodactylidae; genus Engystomops; species Engystomops pustulosus. Next base: position 66,003 of record NW_027285208.1, on the reverse strand, counting down.
GCAGGCAGCAGCAGCACGTGAGCCGCCCCTCCCTCCAGAGAGAGCAGGCAGCAGCAGCACGTGAGCCGCCCCTCCCTCCAGAGAGAGCAGGCAGCAGCAGCACGTGAGCCGCCCCTCCCTCCAGAGAGAGCAGGCAGCAGCAGCACGTGAGCCGCCCCTCCCTCCAGAGAGAGCAGGCAGCAGCAGCACGTGAGCCGCCCCTCCCTCCAGAGAGAGCAGGCAGCAGCAGCACGTGAGCCGCCCCTCCCTCCAGGGAGAGCAGGCAGCAGCAGCACGTGAGCCGCCCCTCCCTCCAGAGAGAGCAGGCAGCAGCAGCACGTGAGCCGCCCCTCCCTCCAGAGAGAGCAGGCAGCAGCAGCACGTGAGCCGCCCCTCCCTCCAGAGAGAGCAGGCAGCAGCAGCACGTGAGCCGCCCCTCCCTCCAGAGAGAGCAGGCAGCAGCAGCACGTGAGCCGCCCCTCCCCCCAGAGAGAGCAGGCAGCAGCAGCACGTGAGCCGCCCCTCCCCCCAGAGAGAGCAGGCAGCAGCAGCACGTGAGCCGCCCCTCCCCCCAGAGAGAGCAGGCAGCAGCAGCACGTGAGCCGCCCCTCCCCCCAGAGAGAGCAGGCAGCAGCAGCACGTGAGCCGCCCCTCCCCCCAGAGAGAGCAGGCAGCAGCAGCACGTGAGCCGCCCCTCCCCCCAGAGAGAGCAGGCAGCAGCAGCACGTGAGCCGCCCCTCCCTCCAGAGAGAGCAGGCAGCAGCAGCACGTGAGCCGCCCCTCCCTCCAGAGAGAGCAGGCAGCAGCAGCACGTGAGCCGCCCCTCCCTCCAGAGAGAGCAGGCAGCAGCAGCACGTGAGCCGCCCCTCCCTCCAGAGAGAGCAGGCAGCAGCAGCACGTGAGCCGCCCCTCCCTCCAGAGAGAGCAGGCAGCAGCAGCACGTGAGCCGCCCCTCCCTCCAGAGAGAGCAGGCAGCAGCAGCACGTGAGCCGCCCCTCCCTCCAGAGAGAGCAGGCAGCAGCAGCACGTGAGCCGCCCCTCCCTCCAGAGAGAGCAGGCAGCAGCCGCACGTGAGCCGCCCCTCCCTCCAGAGAGAGCAGGCAGCAGCCGCACGTGAGCCGCCCCTCCCTCCAGAGAGAGCAGGCAGCAGCAGCACGTGAGCCGCCCCTCCCTCCAGAGAGAGCAGGCAGCAGCAGCACGTGAGCCGCCCCTCCCTCCAGAGAGAGCAGGCAGCAGCCGCACGTGACCCGCCCCTCCCTCCAGAGAGAGCAGGCAGCAGCAGCACGTGAGCCGCCCCTCCCTCCAGAGAGAGCAGGCAGCAGCAGCACGTGAGCCGCCCCTCCCTCCAGAGAGAGCAGGCAGCAGCCGCACGTGAGCCGCCCCTCCCTCCAGAGAGAGCAGGCAGCAGCCGCACGTGACCCGCCCCTCCCTCCAGAGAGAGCAGGCAGCAGCCGCACGTGACCCGCCCCTCCCTCCAGAGAGAGCAGGCAGCAGCAGCACATGACCCGCCCCTCCCTCCAGAGAGAGCAGGCAGCAGCAGCACATGACCCGCCCCTCCCTCCAGAGAGAGCAGGCAGCAGCAGCACATGACCCGCCCCTCCCTCCAGAGAGAGCAGGCAGCAGCAGCACGTGACCCGCCCCTCCCTCCAGAGAGAGCAGGCAGCAGCAGCACGTGACCCGCCCCTCCCTCCAGAGAGAGCAGGCAGCAGCAGCACGTGACCCGCCCCTCCCTCCAGAGAGAGCAGGCAGCAGCAGCACATGACCCGCCCCTCCCTCCAGAGAGAGCAGGCAGCAGCAGCACGTGACCCGCCCCTCCCTCCAGAGAGAGCAGGCAGCAGCAGCACATGACCCGCCCCTCCCTCCAGAGAGAGCAGGCAGCAGCAGCACGTGACCCGCCCCTCCCTCCAGAGAGAGCAGGCAGCAGCCGCACGTGACCCGCCCCTACCTCCAGAGAGAGCAGGCAGCAGCCGCACGTGACCCGCCCCTACCTCCAGAGAGAGCAGGCAGCAGCAGCACGTGACCCGCCCCTACCTCCAGAGAGAGCAGGCAGCAGCCGCACGTGACCCGCCCCTACCTCCAGAGAGAGCAGGCAGCAGCCGCACGTGACCCGCCCCTACCTCCAGAGAGAGCAGGCAGCAGCCGCACGTGACCCGCCCCTACCTCCAGAGAGAGCAGGCAGCAGCAGCACGTGACCCGCCCCTCCCTCCAGAGAGAGCAGGCAGCAGCCGCACGTGACCCGCCCCTACCTCCAGAGAGGGCAGGCAGCAGCCGCACGTGACCCGCCCCTACCTCCAGAGAGGGCAGGCAGCAGCCGCACGTGACCCGCCCCTACCTCCAGAGAGAGCAGGCAGCAGCCGCACATGACCCGCCCCTACCTCCAGAGAGAGCAGGCAGCAGCCGCACGTGACCCGCCCCTACCTCCAGAGAGAGCAGGCAGCAGCAGCACGTGACCCGCCCCTCCCTCCAGAGAGAGCAGGCAGCAACACGTGACCCGCCCCTCCCTCCAGAGAGAGCAGGCAGCAGCCGCACAGCCTCCAGCATCAGGACTATACATCCAGAGCTGGTGTACAATGCTGGGGTGCAGGGGGTACAGCCTCCAGCTTCAGGACTATTTATCCAGAGCTGGGGTACAATGCCGGGGTGCAGGGGGTACAGCCTCCAGCATCAGGACTATTCATCCAGAGCCGGGGTACAATGCTGGGGTGCAGAGGGGGGTACAGCCTCCAGCATCAGGACTATTCATCCAGAGCTGGGGTACAATGCTGGGGTGCAGGGGGGGTACAGCCTCCAGCATCAGGACTATTCATCCAGAGCTACGTTGAGCAGGAAGGGCCCAGCGCAGATCTGAGAGCGGTCACTTCTGTGGGAAATCTCCTGCAGGTTCTTGGTTTTTCTGGTGTTTATTTTCTCGGTCGGTCATTTTGTCTGTTTAGTGATCTCTATACATAACTCTACACCAGCGAGATCCCTACAGGATAATCCCGGGAGCTCAGCATAGTCTGCACATGCAGGACATAGCGACTACCCGGCAGCCTTCAGCACAAGGAGGAGCTTGCAGCATGTAAGAAGTAGTACAAACCAGCAGTGAAAAGGTTACATGAAATGTACTGTCTGTGCTGTATGAGCACTGAGGGCAGTCAGCTTCCCTGCTGTGTGGATTGGGTGTGGAGAGCAGAAGGTGGAGGAGGGGGCTGTAGAGGAGCGTGGACAAAGCATGCTCTGCTGAATCACAGACTGGGATGGAGGAACTGATAGGGAACATGGGAGATCTTGTAACTCATTGTTAGCAGAAAAACCTCTTCATCCACAGACACAAGGCTCCTGCTAGCTACACACACATACAATCACATGACCTCAACAACCCCCCAGAGTGAGCAGGAAGCTGCAATGTAACATGACTTGCCCCTCCCTCCAGAGAGAGCAGGCAGCAGCACGTGAGCCGCCCCTCCCTCCAGAGAGAGCAGGCAGCAGCAGCACATGACCCACCCCTCCCTCCAGAGAGAGCAGGCAACAGCAGCACATGACCCGCCCCTCCCTACAGAGAGAGCAGGCAACAGCAGCACATGACCCACCCCTCCCTCCAGAGAGAGCAGGCAGCAGCCGCACATGACCCACCCATCCCTCCAGAGAGAGCAGCCAGCAGCAGCACATAAACCGCCCCTCCCTCCAGAGAGAGCAGGCAGCAGCAGCACATGACCCGCCCCTCCCTCCAGAGAGAGCAGGCAGCAGCAGCACGTGACCCGCCCCTCCCTCCAGAGAGAGCAGGCAGCAGCCGCACGTGACCCGCCCCTCCCTCCAGAGAGAGCAGGCAGCAGCCGCACGTGACCCGCCCCTCCCTCCAGAGAGAGCAGGCAGCAGCCGCACGTGACCCGCCCCTACCTCCAGAGAGAGCAGGCAGCAGCAGCACATGACCCGCCCCTCCCTCCAGAGAGAGCAGGCAGCAGCCGCACGTGACCCGCCCCTTCCTCCAGAGAGAGCAGGCAGCAGCCGCACATGACCCGCCCCTCCCTCCAACGAGAGCAGGCAGCAGCACGTGACCCGCCCCTCCCTCCAGAGAGAGCAGGCAGCAGCACGTGACCCGCCCCTTCCTCCAGAGAGAGCAGGCAGCAGCCGCACATGACCTGCCCCTCCCTCCAGACAGAGCAGGCAGCAGCAGCACATGACCCGCCACTCCCTCCAGAGAGAGCAGGCAGCAGCACGTGACCCGCCCCTCCCTCCAGAGAGAGCAGGCAGCAGCACGTGACCCGCCCCTTCCTCCAGAGAGAGCAGGCAGCAGCCGCACATGACCTGCCCCTCCCTCCAGAGAGAGCAGGCAGCAGCAGCACGTGACCCGCCCCTCCCTCCAGAGAGAGCAGGCAGCAGCAGCACATGACCCGCCCCTCCCTCCAGAGTTAGAATCCTACCATCTCCTTGTGGTAACATGCTACAGTCCCACAGAGACAATCAGCCGCAGCAGAGGAAGGGGAGGAGCCTGGGAGATGACAAGACAGAAAACAAGTTCCCCCCCACCAGTGTCATTACCCCACTGCAGAGCATTGCACCGGTACTGCCCTAACCTGGACCCAGCACCAGCCCAACAACCGGATCACAGCCAGAACACGAAAAAGACAGAGACTAAGGGGCCACGTACCGGACCCCAGACTCTGCAGCCGCTAGAACATATAGTAACTACATCATCATTGTGCATCATACTCCAGAGCTGCACTCACTATTCTGCTGCTGGTGCAGTCACTGTGTACATACATGACATTACTTATCCTGTACTGATCCTGAGTTACATCCTGTATTATACTCCAGAGCTGCACTCACTATTCTGCTGCTGGTGCAGTCACTGTGTACATACATGACATTACTTATCCTGTACTGATCCTGAGTTACATCCTGTATTATACCCCAGAGCTGCACTCACTATCTGCTGCTGGTGCAGTCACTGTGTACATACATGACATTACTTATCCTGTACTGATCCTGAGTTACATCCTGTATTATACTCCAGAGCTGCACTCACTATAATGCTGCTGGTGCAGTCACTGTGTACATACATGACATTACTTATCCTGCACTGATCCTGAGTTACATCCTGTATTATACTCCAGAGCTGCACTCACTATTCTGCTGCTGGTGCAGTCACTGTGTACATACATGACATTACTTATCCTGTACTGATCCTGAGTTACATCCTGTATTATACCCCAGAGCTGCACTCACTATTCTGCTGCTGGTGCAGTCACTGTGTACATACATGACATTACTTATCCTGTACTGATCCTGAGTTACATCCTGTATTATACTCCAGAGCTGCACTCACTATTCTGCTGCTGGTGCAGTCACTGTGTACATACATGACATTACTTATCCTGTACTGATCCTGAGTTACATCCTGTATTATACTCCAGAGCTGCACTCACTATTCTGCTGTTGGTGCAGTCACTGTGTACATACATGACATTACTTATCCTGTACTGATCCTGAGTTACATCCTGTATTATACCCCAGAGCTGCACTCACTATTCTGCTGCTGGTGCAGTCACTGTGTACATACATGACATTACTTATCCTGTACTGATCCTGAGTTACATCCTGTATTATACCCCAGAGCTGCACTCACTATTCTGCTGCTGGTGCAGTCACTGTGTACATACATGACATTACTTATCCTGTACTGATCCTGAGTTACATCCTGTATTATACTCCAGAGCTGCACTCACTATTCTGCTGCTGGTGCAGTCACTGTGTACATACATGACATTACTTATCCTGTACTGATCCTGAGTTACATCCTGTATTATACCCCAGAGCTGCACTCACTATTCTGCTGCTGGTGCAGTCACTGTACATACATGACATTACTTATCCTGTACTGATCCTGAGTTACATCCTGTATTATACCCCAGAGCTGCACTCACTATTCTGCTGCTGGTGCAGTCACTGTGTACATACATGACATTACTTATCCTGTACTGATCCTGAGTTACATCCTGTATTATACTCCAGAGCTGCACTCACTATTCTGCTGCTGGTGCAGTCACTGTGTACATACATGACATTACTTATCCTGTACTGATCCTGAGTTACATCCTGTATTATACCCCAGAGCTGCACTCACTATTCTGCTGCTGGTGCAGTCACTGTGTACATACATGACATTACTTATCCTGTACTGATCCTGAGTTACATCCTGTATTATACTCCAGAGCTGCACTCACTATTCTGCTGCTGGTGCAGTCACTGTGTACATACATGACATTACTTATCCTGTACTGATCCTGAGTTACATCCTGTATTATACTCCAGAGCTGCACTCACTACTCTGCTGGTGGTGCAGTCACTGTGTACATACATGACATTACTTATCCTGTACTGATCCTGAGTTACATCCTGTATTATACTCCAGAGCTGCACTCACTATTCTGCTGCTGGTGCAGTCACTGTGTACATACATGACATTACTTATCCTGTACTGATCCTGAGTTACATCCTGTATTATACTCCAGAGCTGCACTCACTATTCTGCTGCTGGTGCAGTCACTGTGTACATACATGACATTACTTATCCTGTACTGATCCTGAGTTACATCCTGTATTATACCCCGGAGCTGCACTCACTATTCTGCTGCTGGTGCAGTCACTGTGTACATACATGACATTACTTATCCTGTACTGATCCTGAGTTACATCCTGTATTATACTCCAGAGCTGCACTCACTATTCTGCTGCTGGTGCAGTCACTGTGTACATACATGACATTACTTATCCTGTACTGATCCTGAGTTACATCCTGTATTATAACCCAGAGCTGCACTCACTATTCTGCTGCTGGTGCAGTCACTGTGTACATACATGACATTACTTATCCTGTACTGATCCTGAGTTACATCCTGTATTATACCCCGGAGCTGCACTCACTATTCTGCTGCTGGTGCAGTCACTGTGTACATACATGACATTACTTATCCTGTACTGATCCTGAGTTACATCCTGTATTATACTCCAGAGCTGCACTCACTATTCTGCTGCTGGTGCAGTCACTGTGTACATACATGACATTACTTATCCTGTACTGATCCTGAGTTACATCCTGTATTATACCCCAGAGCTGCACTCACTATTCTGCTGCTGGTGCAGTCACTGTGTACATACATGACATTACTTATCCTGTACTGATCCTGAGTTACATCCTGTATTATACTCCAGAGCTGCACTCACTATTCTGCTGCTGGTGCAGTCACTGTGTACATACATGACATTACTTATCCTGTACTGATCCTGAGTTACATCCTGTATTATACCCCAGAGCTGCACTCATTATTCTGCTGCTGGTACAGTCACTGTGTACATACATGACATTACTTATCCTGTACTGATCCTGAGTTACATCCTGTATTATACCCCAGAGCTGCACTCACTATTCTGCTGCTGGTGCAGTCACTGTACATACATGACATTACTTATCCTGTACTGATCCTGAGTTACATCCTGTATTATACCCCAGAGCTGCACTCACTATTCTGCTGCTGGTGCAGTCACTGTATACATACATGACATTACTTATCCTGTACTGACCCTGAGTTACATCCTGTATTATACCCCAGAGCTGCACTCACTATTCTGCTGCTGGTGCAGTCACTGTGTACATACATGACATTACTTATCCTGTACTGATCCTGAGTTACATCCTGTATTATACTCCAGAGCTGCACTCACTATTCTGCTGCTGGTGCAGTCACTGTGTACATACATGACATTACTTATCCTGTACTGATCCTGAGTTACATCCTGTATTATACCCCAGAGCTGCACTCACTATTCTGCTGCTGGTGCAGTTGTTGGGAACCCAATGTTTGTGTCCTCCTGGTGTATGATTGGTTAGTTGCTCTCGGGGTGCCGCCTCCCCATGTACATGTCCTAGTTACCGGCAGCTGGTGGGGGCTCCTTATCTCTTCTGTGCTGTTAGAGCAGATGTAATGAGAGATTAGCGGGGGACAGGGGCCCCCAGAGGCTCTAATACCATTAACCATTTCACTGCCAGGGACTGTGATGCACTAGAACAAGTCACCCCTGCAACTTAGAGAGGACCCCAGGCCAGGGGATCCCCAGACACAGGAGGATGGGGGGGGGGGGGACCCTCGGTAAGTAGCTGCGTCCCCGGCTGATGGGGGCACTGGGTAGTGTCATGTGGTTGCAGTCGGGGGGTTCTGCACATAGTATTGGGTGCGGCCCCTCACGCCCTGGCTGCTCTTACCTGTGCCGGTGCTGGTCGTGGCCCAGGCCGTGGATTAGGAAGCCCCCGGCGCTCTTGTCGCCCTTCTCGGAGTCGATGTGGGGGATGAGGACGTCCTCCAGGCCCAGGTCAAAGCGTTTGTGTTTGGAGGAGTCCGGCAGGAAGAAGAAGGCGCCGAAGCAGAGGGTGATGAAGGCGCTGAGGATGAGGAGCAGGATGAACTTCTCTGACAGCCGCAGGGTGGCGCGGTGGTGGGGGATGGAGGAGGTGCCCAGGCTGAGCGGGGGGATCCTGCGCCCCGATAGAGGGAGCAGCGCCGGGGTGGTCATGTCTCAATCAGGTGATGCCAAATGTACAATGCATTGAGGGAGAGAACACACCCGGGCACCCAACACAGAGGAGACCTCACACACCACAGAGGAGACCACACAGGCCCGGGGAGGCCAACACAGAGGAGACCACACAGGCCCGGGGAGGCCAACACAGAGGAGACCTCACTCACCACAGAGGAGACCACACAGGCCCGGGGAGGCCAACACAGAGGAGACCACACAGGCCCGGGGAGGCCAACACAGAGGAGACCTCACACACCACAGAGGAGACCACACAGGCCCGGGGAGGCCAACACAGAGGAGACCTCACAGGCCCGGGGAGGCCAACACAGAGGAGACCTCACAGGCCCGGGGAGGCCAACACAGAGGAGACCTCACAGGCCCGGGGAGGCCAACACAGAGGAGACCTCACACACCACAGAGGAGACCACACAGGCCCGGGGAGGCCAACACAGAGGAGACCTCACAGGCCCGGGGAGGCCAACACAGAGGAGACCTCACAGGCCCGGGGAGGCCAACACAGAGGAGACCACACAGGCCAGGGGCGGCCAACACAGAGGAGACCACACAGGCCCGGGGAGGCCAACACAGAGGAGACCACACAGGCCCGGGGAGGCCAACACAGAGGAGACCACACAGGCCCGGGGAGGCCAACACAGAGGAGACCACACAGGCCCGGGGAGGCCAACACAGAGGAGACCACACAGGCCCGGGGAGGCCAACACAGAGGAGACCACACAGGCCCGGGGAGGCCAACACAGAGGAGACCTCACAGGCCCGGGGAGGCCAACACAGAGGAGACCTCACAGGCCCGGGGAGGCCAACACAGAGGAGACCTCACAGGCCCGGGGAGGCCAACACAGAGGAGACCTCACAGGCCCGGGGAGGCCAACACAGAGGAGACCTCACAGGCCCGGGGAGGCCAACACAGAGGAGACCTCACTCACCACAGAGGAGACGTCACAGGCCCAGAGCAGCCAACACAGAGGAGACCTCACACACCACAGAGGAGACGTCACAGGCCCAGAGCAGCCAACACAGAGGAGACCTCACACGCCACAGAGGAGACGTCACAGGCCCGGGGAGGCCACCACAGAGGAGACGTCACAGGCCCAGAGCAGCCAACACAGAGGAGACCTCACAAGCCACAGAGGAGACCACACAGGCCCGGGGAGGCCAACACAGAGGAGACCTCACACACCACAGAGGAGACGTCACAGGCCCAGAGCAGCCAACACAGAGGAGACCTCACACGCCACAGAGGAGACGTCACAGGCCCGGGGAGGCCAACACAGAGGAGACCTCACACACCACAGAGGAGACGTCACAGGCCCAGAGCAGCCAACACAGAGGAGACCTCACAAGCCACAGAGGAGACCACACAGGCCAGGGGTGGCCAACACAGAGGAGACCTCACTCACCACAGAGGAGACGTCACAGGCCCGGGGAGGCCAACACAGAGGAGACCTCACTCACTACAGAGGAGACCTCACTCACTACAGAGGAGACCTCATACGCCACAGAGGAGACCACACAGGCCCAGAGCTGCCAATACAGAGGAGACCTCACAAGCCACAGAGGAGACCACACAGGCCCAGGGCGGCCAACACAGAGGAGACCTCACACGCCACAGGCGCCCACCACACAGAGGAGACCTCACTCACCACACAGAGGAGACCTCACTCACCACACAGAGGAGACCTCACTCACCACACAGAGGAGACCTCACTCACCACACAGAGGAGACCTCACACACCACACAGAGGAGACCTCACACACCACAGGCGCCCACCACACAGAGGAGACCTCACACACCACAGGCGCCCACCACACAGAGGAGACCTCACACACCACAGGCGCCCACCACACAGAGGAGACCTCACACACCACAGGCGCCCACCACACAGAGGAGACCTCACACACCACAGGCGCCCACCACACAGAGGAGACCTCACACACCCGGGCTTGTCAGGGGCAGTGGCGGCTGCAGTCCCTCAGTGCTGACAGGTATCCAGCCCCAGCTGCGCCTCCTCACTGACAGGTTCCGGTGCAGATGCGGCCCTTCCTCCCTCCCTGCCAGCTGCGTCCCGGGCCCGGCCGGAGCTGACGTGGTTTTCGGGGGACGTATTAAGGCGGTGCACAGGCGGTGTCCGCAGGGAGCATGCGCAGTCCCGGGTGTCGCCCTCCCGCTGCTGCCGGAGATCTCCCGCGGCTCCTCCTCTGTCTCATACGTTAGTCGGTCCTTTCGCCATCTTGGCCGGGTGGGCGGAGCGAGGAGGGGCTGCCATGGAGACGCCAGGTTCGCAGCAGCCAATCATTGCTAAGAAATAGAGTTAGTGTCCGAAGGACGTCACTTCCGGCGTCAATGGTCACTTGTAGATGACCTGTGCTACTTCCGCCATTCTATGTGAGGGCAAGGAAAGTATCACACAGGAGAGGGCTAGATACACAGCTCAGCAGTATCACACAGGAGAGGATTAGATACACAGCTCAGCAGTATCACACAGGAGAGGGCTAGATACACAGCTCAGCAGTATCACACTGGAGAGGATTAGATACACAGCTCAGCAGTATCACACAGGAGAGGATTAGATACACAGCTCAGCAGTATCACACAGGAGAGGGCTAGATACACAGCTCAGCAGTATCACACTGGAGAGGATTAGATACACAGCTCAGCAGTATCACACAGGAGAGGATTAGATACACAGCTCAGCAGTATCACACAGGAGAGGATTAGATACACAGCTCAGCAGTATCACACTGGATAGGATTAGATACACATCTCAGCAGTATCACACTGGATAGGATTAGATACACATCTCAGCAGTATCACACAGGAGAGGATTAGATACACAGCTCAGCAGTATCACACAGGAGAGGATTAGATACACAGCTCAGCAGTATCACACAGGAGAGGGCTAGATACACAGCTCAGCAGTATCACACAGGAGAGGATTAGATACACAGCTCAGCAGTATCACACAGGAGAGGGCTAGATACACAGCTCAGCAGTATCACACAGGAGAGGATTAGATACACAGCTCAGCAGTATCACACTGGATAGGATTAGATACACATCTCAGCAGTATCACACAGGAGAGGATTAGATACACAGCTCAGCAGTATCACACAGGAGAGGATTAGATACACAGCTCAGCAGACAGTATCACACAGGAGAGGGCTAGATACACAGCTCAGCAGTATCACACAGGAGAGGATTAGATACACAGCTCAGCAGACAGTATCACACAGGAGAGGATTAGATACACAGCTCAGCAGTATCACACAGGAGAGGATTAGATACACAGCTCAGCAGTATCACACTGGATAGGATTAGATACACATCTCAGCAGTATCACACAGGAGAGGATTAGATACACAGCTCAGCAGTATCACACTGGATAGGATTAGATACACAGCTCAGCAGTATCACACTGGATAGGATTAGATACACAGCTCAGCAGTATCACACTGGATAGGATTAGATACACAGCTCAGCAGTATCACACTGGATAGGATTAGATACACAGCTCAGCAGTATCACACTGGATAGGATTAGATACACATCTCAGCAGTATCACACAGGAGAGGATTAGATACACAGCTCAGCAGTATCACACAGGAGAGGATTAGATACACGGCTCAGCAGTATCACACTGGATAGGATTAGATACACAGCTCAGCAGTATCACACTGGATAGGATTAGATACACAGCTCAGCAGTATCACACAGGAGAGGATTAGATACACAGCTCAGCAGACATTATCACAGGAGAGGATTAGATACACAGCTCAGCAGACAGTATCACAGGAGAGGATTAGATACACAGCTCAGCAGTATCACACTGGATAGGATTAGATACACATCTCAGCAGTATCACACTGGATAGGATTAGATACACAGCTCAGCAGACAGTATCACAGGAGAGGATTAGATACACAGCTCAGCAGACAGTATCACAGGAGAGGATTAGATACACGGCTCAGCAGACAGTATCACACAGGAGAGGATTAGATACACAGCTCAGCAGTATCACACAGGAGAGGATTAGATACACAGCTCAGCAGTATCACACAGGAGAGGATTAGATACACAGCTCAGCAGACTGTATCACACTGGATAGGATTAGATACACAGCTCAGCAGTATCACACTGGATAGGATTAGATACACAGCTCAGCAGACAGTATCACACAGGAGAGGATTAGATACACAGCTCAGCAGTATCACACTGGATAGGATTAGATACACGGCTCAGCAGAGAGTATCACACAGGAGAGGATTAGATACACAGCTCAGCAGTCAGTATCACACAGGAGAGGATTAGATACACAGCTCAGCAGTCAGTATCACACAGGAGAGGATTAGATACACAGCTCAGCAGACAGTATCACACAGGAGAGGATTAGATACACAGCTCAGCAGTATCACACTGGATAGGATTAGATACACGGCTCAGCAGAGAGTATCACACAGGAGAGGATTAGATACACAGCTCAGCAGTCAGTATCACACAGGATAGGATTAGATACACAGCTCAGCAGACAGTATCACACAGGATAGGATTAGATACACAGCTCAGCAGACAGTATCACACAGGATAGGTTTAGATACACAGCTCAGCAGTCAGTATCACACAGGATAGGGTTAGATACACGGCTCAGCAGGCAGTATCACTCAGGATAGGATTAGATACAGCGCTCAGCAGACAGTATCACACAGGAGAGGATTAGATACACAGCACACAGTACCACACAGGAGAGGATTAGATACACAGCACACCGTACCACACAGTAGAGGATTAGATACACAGCTCAGCAGTCAGTATCACACAGGAGAGGATTAGATACACAGCTCAGCAGTATCACACTGGATAGGATTAGATACACAGCTCAGCAGACAGTATCACACAGGAGAGGATTAGATACACAGCTCAGCAGACAGTATCACACAGGAGAGGATTAGATACACAGCACACAGTACCACACAGGAGAGGATTAGATACACAGCTCAGCAGTCAGTATCACACAGGAGAGGATTAGATACACAGCTCAGCAGTCAGTATCACACAGGAGAGGATTAGATACACAGCACACAGTACCACACAGGAGAGGATTAGATACACAGCACACAGTACCACACAGTAGAGGATTAGATACACAGCACACAGTACCACACAGTAGAGGATTAGATACACGGCTCAGCAGTCAGTATCACACAGGATAGGATTAGATACACAGCTCAGCAGACAGTATCACACAGGATAGGATTAGATACACAGCTCAGCAGACAGTATCACACAGGATAGGTTTAGATACACAGCTCAGCAGACAGTATCACACAGGATAGGATTAGATACACAGCTCAGCAGACAGTATCACACAGGATAGGTTTAGATACACAGCTCAGCAGACAGTATCACACAGGAGAGGATTAGATACACAGCTCAGCAGACAGTATCACACAGGAGAGGATTAGATACACAGCTCAGCAGACAGTATCACACAGGATAGGATTAGATACACGGCTCAGCAGGCAGTATCACACAGGATAGGATTAGATACACAGCTCAGCAGTCAGTATCACACAGGAGAGGATTAGATACACAGCTCAGCAGTCAGTATCACACAGGAGAGGATTAGATACACAGCTCAGCAGTCAGTATCACACAGGAGAGGATTAGATACACAGCTCAGCAGACAGTATCACACAGGATAGGATTAGATACACAGCTCAGCAGGCAGTATCACACAGGAGAGGGTTAGATACACAGCTCAGCAGTCAGTATCACACAGGAGAGGATTAGATACACGGCTCAGCAGACAGTATCACACAGGAGAGGATTAGATACACGGCTCAGCAGTCAGTATCACACAGGAGAGGATTAGATACACAGCTCAGCAGGCAGTATCACACAGGAGAGGATTAGATACACAGCTCAGCAGTCAGTATCACACAGGATAGGATTAGATACACAGCTCAGCAGGCAGTATCACACAGGAGAGGATTAGATACACAGCTCAGCAGTCAGTATCACACAGGAGAGGATTAGATACACAGCTCAGCAGTCAGTATCACACAGGAGAGGATTAGATACACAGCTCAGCAGACAGTATCACACAGGATAGGATTAGATACACGGCTCAGCAGACCATATCACTCAGGATAGGATTAGATACAGCGCTCAGCAGACAGTATCACATAGGATTGGATACACAGCTCAGCAGTCAGTATCACACAGGATAGGATTAGATACACAGCTCAGCAGACAGTATCACACAGGAGAGGATTAGATACACAGCTCAGCAGTATCACACAGGAGAGGATTAGATACACAGCTCAGCAGACAGTATCACATAGATACATAGGGTGGTATCACACTGGTGAGGATTAGATACATAAGGTGGTATCACACAGGTGAGGATTAGATACATAAGGTAGTATCACACAGGTGAGGATTAGATACATAAGGTGGTATCACACAGGTCAGGATTAGATACATAAGGTGGTATCACACAGGTCAGGATTAGATGCATAAGGTGGTATCACACAGGAGAGGATTAGATACGGAGTTGTGTGATGTGGATTGTGTATGACCTCATCTCCTGGGTGTGACATCACACGTGGTGCTGTAGGTGGGGGGTGAGGGTGCACTGTATGGTGGTATACTTGTGGGGGGGCATCTCCTCAGCTCCTGCCCCTGCTCTCTGTGTTATCCTGTATGCGCAGCACATGTTGTCGCTCTCATGGGACAGGTAATGAAGGGTTAATGCCCTGGGGAGCGGAGGGCGGTATACGAGAACATCACGTACCTGACCCTATACTTACCTGTACAGCCCAGGGGGATAGTGCTGCAAACTGTGTGCACTGTATATACACTGTGCACTGTGTATATACACTCACCGGCCACTTTATTAGGTACACCTGTCCAACTGCTCGTTAACACTTAATTTCTAATCAGCCAATCACATGGCGGCAGTGCATTTAGGCATGGAGACATGGTCAAGACAATCTCCTGCAGTTCTCGCGAGCATCAGTATGGGGAAGAAAGGTGATTTGTGGCCTGTGAACGTGGCATGGTTGTTGGTGCCAGAAGGGCTGGTCTGAGTATTTCAGAAACTGCTGATCTACTGGGATTTTCACGCACAACCATCTCTAGGGTTTACAGAGAATGGTCCGAAAAAGAAAAAACATCCAGTGAGCGGCAGTTCTGTGGGCGGAAATGCCTTGTTGATGCCAGAGGTCAGAGGAGAATGGGCAGACTGGTTCGAGCTGATAGAAAGGCAACAGTGACTCAAATCGCCACCCGTTACAACCAAGGTAGGCAGAAGAGCATCTCTGAACGCACAGTACGTCCAACTCTGAGGCAGATGGGCTACAGCAGCAGAAGACCACACCGGGTGCCACTCCTTTCAGCTAAGAACAGGAAACTGAGGCTACAATTTGCACAAGTTCATCGAAATTGGACAGTAGAAGATTGGAAAAACGTTGCCTGGTCTGAGGAGTCTCGATTTCTGCTGCGACATTCGGATGGTTGGGTCAGAATTTGGTACAACAACATGAAAGCATGGATCCATCCTGCCTTGTATCAGCGGGTCAGGCTGGTGGTGGTGGTGTCATGGATCCATCCTGCCTTGTATCAGCGGCTCAGGCTGGTGGTGCTGGTGTCATGGATCCATCCTGCCTTGTATCAGCGGCTCAGGCTGGTGCTGGTGTCATGGATCCATCCTGCCTTGTATCAGCGGGTCAGGCTGGTGGTGCTGGTGTCATGGATCCATCCTGCCTTGTATCAGCGGCTCAGGCTGGTGCTGGTGGTGTCATGGATCCATCCTGCCTTGTATCAGCGGCTCAGGCTGGTGGTGATGGTGTCATGGATCCATCCTGCCTTGTATCAGCGGCTCAGGCTGGTGGTGGTGGTGTCATGGATCCATCCTGCCTTGTATCAGCGGGTCAGGCTGGTGGTGGTGGTGTCATGGATCCATCCTGCCTTGTATCAGCGGCTCAGGCTGGTGCTGGTGGTGTCATGGATCCATCCTGCCTTGTATCAGCGGCTCAGGCTGGTGGTGGTGGTGTCATGGATCCATCCTGCCTTGTATCAGCGGGTCAGGCTGGTGCTGGTGGTGTCATGGATCCATCCTGCCTTGTATCAGCGGCTCAGGCTGGTGGTGGTGGTGTCATGGATCCATCCTGCCTTGTATCAGCGGCTCAGGCTGGTGGTGGTGGTGTCATGGATCCATCCTGCCTTGTATCAGCGGCTCAGGCTGGTGGTGGTGGTGTCATGGATCCATCCTGCCTTGTATCAGCGGGTCAGGCTGGTGCTGGTGTCATGGATCCATCCTGCCTTGTATCAGCGGGTCAGGCTGCTGGTGGTGGTGTCATGGATCCATCCTGCCTTGTATCAGCGGCTCAGGCTGGTGGTGGTGGTGTCATGGATCCATCCTGCCTTGTATCAGCGGGTCAGGCTGGTGCTGGTGGTGTCATGGATCCATCCTGCCTTGTATCAGAGGCTCAGGCTGGTGGTGGTGGTGTCATGGATCCATCCTGCCTTGTATCAGCGGCTCAGGCTGGTGGTGGTGGTGTCATGGATCCATCCTGCCTTGTATCAGCGGCTCAGGCTGGTGGTGCTGGTGTCATGGATCCATCCTGCCTTGTATCAGCGGGTCAGGCTGGTGCTGGTGGTGTCATGGATCCATCCTGCCTTGTATCAGCGGCTCAGGCTGGTGGTGCTGGTGTCATGGATCCATCCTGCCTTGTATCAGCGGCTCAGGCTGGTGGTGGTGGTGTCATGGATCCATCCTGCCTTGTATCAGCGGCTCAGGCTGGTGGTGGTGGTGTCATGGCTCCATCCTGCCTTGTATCAGCGGGTCAGGCTGGTGCTGGTGTCATGGATCCATCCTGCCTTGTATCAGCGGCTCAGGCTGGTGGTGCTGGTGGTGTCATGGATCCATCCTGCCTTGTATCAGCGGCTCAGGCTGGTGGTGGTGGTGTCATGGATCCATCCTGCCTTGTATCAGCGGCTCAGGCTGGTGGTGGTGTCATGGATCCATCCTGCCTTGTATCAGCGGGTCAGGCTGGTGGTGGTGGTGTCATGGATCCATCCTGCCTTGTATCAGCGGCTCAGGCTGGTGCTGGTGGTGTCATGGATCCATCCTGCCTTGTATCAGCGGCTCAGGCTGGTGGTGGTGGTGTCATGGATCCATCCTGCCTTGTATCAGCGGCTCAGGCTGGTGGTGGTGGTGTCATGGATCCATCCTGCCTTGTATCAGCGGGTCAGGCTGGTGGTGGTGGTGTCATGGATCCATCCTGCCTTGTATCAGCGGCTCAGGCTGGTGGTGGTGGTGTCATGGATCCATCCTGCCTTGTATCAGCGGCTCAGGCTGGTGGTGCTGGTGTCATGGATCCATCCTGCCTTGTATCAGCGGCTCAGGCTGGTGCTGGTGGTGTCATGGATCCATCCTGCCTTGTATCAGCGGCTCAGGCTGGTGGTGGTGGTGTCATGGATCCATCCTGCCTTGTATCAGCGGCTCAGGCTGGTGCTGGTGGTGTCATGGATCCATCCTGCCTTGTATCAGCGGGTCAGGCTGGTGGTGGTGGTGTCATGGATCCATCCTGCCTTGTATCAGCGGCTCAGGCTGGTGCTGGTGGTGTCATGGATCCATCCTGCCTTGTATCAGCGGCTCAGGCTGGTGGTGCTGGTGTCATGGATCCATCCTGCCTTGTATCAGCGGCTCAGGCTGGTGGTGGTGGTGTCATGGATCCATCCTGCCTTGTATCAGCGGCTCAGGCTGGTGGTGCTGGTGTCATGGATCCATCCTGCCTTGTATCAGCGGCTCAGGCTGGTGGTGGGGGTGTCATGGATCCATCCTGCCTTGTATCAGCGGCTCAGGCTGGTGGTGGTGGTGTCATGGATCCATCCTGCCTTGTATCAGCGGCTCAGGCTGGTGGTGCTGGTGTCATGGATCCATCCTGCCTTGTATCAGCGGCTCAGGCTGGTGGTGGGGGTGTCATGGATCCATCCTGCCTTGTATCAGCGGCTCAGGCTGGTGCTGGTGGTGTCATGGATCCATCCTGCCTTGTATCAGCGGCTCAGGCTGGTGGTGGTGGTGTCATGGATCCATCCTGCCTTGTATCAGCGGCTCAGGCTGGTGGTGGTGGTGTCATGGATCCATCCTGCCTTGTATCAGCGGGTCAGGCTGGTGGTGGTGGTGTCATGGATCCATCCTGCCTTGTATCAGCGGCTCAGGCTGGTGGTGGTGGTGTCATGGATCCATCCTGCCTTGTATCAGCGGCTCAGGCTGGTGGTGGTGGTGTCATGGATCCATCCTGCCTTGTATCAGTGGGTCAGGCTGGTGGTGGTGGTGTCATGGATCCATCCTGCCTTGTATCAGCGGGTCAGGCTGGTGGTGGTGGTGTCATGGATCCATCCTGCCTTGTATCAGCGGCTCAGGCTGGTGGTGGTGGTGTCATGGATCCATCCTGCCTTGTATCAGCGGCTCAGGCTGGTGGTGGTGGTGTCATGGATCCATCCTGCCTTGTATCAGCGGCTCAGGCTGGTGGTGCTGGTGTCATGGATCCATCCTTCCTTGTATCAGCGGCTCAGGCTGGTGGTGGTGGTGTCATGGATCCATCCTGCCTTGTATCAGCGGGTCAGGCTGGTGGTGGTGGTGTCATGGATCCATCCTGCCTTGTATCAGCGGGTCAGGCTGGTGGTGGTGGTGTCATGGATCCATCCTGCCTTGTATCAGCGGGTCAGGCTGGTGGTGGTGGTGTCATGGATCCATCCTGCCTTGTATCAGCGGCTCAGGCTGGTGGTGGTGGTGTCATGGATCCATCCTGCCTTGTATCAGCGGCTCAGGCTGGTGGTGGTGGTGTCATGGATCCATCCTGCCTTGTATCAGCGGCTCAGGCTGGGGGTGGTGGTGTCATGGATCCATCCTGCCTTGTATCAGCGGGTCAGGCTGGTGGTGGTGGTGTCATGGATCCATCCTGCCTTGTATCAGCGGCGCAGGCTGGTGGTGGTGGTGGTGTCATGGATCCATCCTGCCTTGTATCAGCGGGTCAGGCTGGTGCTGGTGGTGTCATGGATCCATCCTGCCTTGTATCAGCGGGTCAGGCTGGTGGTGGTGGTGTCATGGATCCATCCTGCCTTGTATCAGCGGCTCAGGCTGGTGCTGGTGGTGTCATGGATCCATCCTGCCTTGTATCAGCGGGTCAGGCTGGTGGTGGTGGTGTCATGGATCCATCCTGCCTTGTATCAGCGGGTCAGGCTGGTGGTGGTGGTGTCATGGATCCATCCTGCCTTGTATCAGCGGCTCAGGCTGGTGGTGCTGGTGTCATGGATCCATCCTGCCTTGTATCAGCGGGTCAGGCTGGTGCTGGTGGTGTCATGGATCCATCCTGCCTTGTATCAGCGGCTCAGGCTGGTGGTGGTGGTGTCATGGATCCATCCTGCCTTGTATCAGCGGCTCAGGCTGGTGGTGTCATGGATCCATCCTGCCTTGTATCAGCGGCTCAGGCTGGTGGTGGTGTCATGGATCCATCCTGCCTTGTATCAGCGGGTCAGGCTGGTGGTGTCATGGATCCATCCTGCCTTGTATCAGCGGCTCAGGCTGGTGGTGTCATGGATCCATCCTGCCTTGTATCAGCGGCTCAGGCTGGTGGTGGTGTCATGGATCCATCCTGCCTTGTATCAGCGGGTCAGGCTGGTGGTGGTGGTGTCATGGATCCATCCTCCCTTGTATCAGCGGCTCAGGCTGGTGGTGGTGGTGTCATGGATCCATCCTGCCTTGTATCAGCGGCTCAGGCTGGTGGTGTCATGGATCCATCCTGCCTTGTATCAGCGGCTCAGGCTGGTGGTGGTGTCATGGATCCATCCTGCCTTGTATCAGCGGGTCAGGCTGGTGGTGGTGGTGTCATGGATCCATCCTGCCTTGTATCAGCGGCTCAGGCTGGTGGTGGTGGTGTCATGGATCCATCCTGCCTTGTATCAGCGGCTCAGGCTGGTGGTGGTGGGGTCATGGATCCATCCTGCCTTGTATCAGCGGGTCAGGCTGGTGGTGGTGGTGTCATGGATCCATCCTGCCTTGTATCAGCGGGTCAGGCTGGTGGTGGTGGTGTCATGGATCCATCCTGCCTTGTATCAGCGGGTCAGGCTGGTGGTGCTGGTGTCATGGATCCATCCTGCCTTGTATCAGCGGCTCAGGCTGGTGGTGGTGGTGTCATGGATCCATCCTGCCTTGTATCAGCGGCTCAGGCTGGTGGTGCTGGTGTCATGGATCCATCCTGCCTTGTATCAGCGGCTCAGGCTGGTGGTGGTGGTGTCATGGATCCATCCTGCCTTGTATCAGCGGCTCAGGCTGGTGGTGGTGGTGTCATGGATCCATCCTGCCTTGTATCAGCGGCTCAGGCTGGTGGTGCTGGTGTCATGGATCCATCCTGCCTTGTATCAGCGGGTCAGGCTGGTGGTGGTGGTGTCATGGATCCATCCTGCCTTGTATCAGCGGCTCAGGCTGGTGGTGGTGGTGTCATGGATCCATCCTGCCTTGTATCAGCGGCTCAGGCTGGTGGTGGTGGTGTCATGTATCCATCCTGCCTTGTATCAGCGGCTCAGGCTGGTGGTGGTGGTGTCATGTATCCATCCTGCCTTGTATCAGCGGCGCAGGCTGGTGGTGGTGGTGGTGTCATGGATCCATCCTGCCTTGTATCAGCGGGTCAGGCTGGTGGTGGTGGTGTCATGGATCCATCCTGCCTTGTATCAGCGGGTCAGGCTGGTGGTGGTGGTGTCATTGATCCATCCTGCCTTGTATCAGCGGCTCAGGCTGGTGGTGGTGGTGTCATGGATCCATCCTGCCTTGTATCAGCGGCTCAGGCTGGTGGTGGTGGTGTCATGGATCCATCCTGCCTTGTATCAGCAGGTCAGGCTTGTGGTGGTGGTGTCATGGATCCATCCTGCCTTGTATCAGTGGCTCAGGCTGGTGGTGGTGGTGTCATGGATCCATCCTGCCTTGTATCAGCGGGTCAGGCTGGTGGTGGTGGTGTCATGGATCCATCCTGCCTTGTATCAGCGGCTCAGGCTGGTGGTGGTGGTGTCATGGATCCATCCTGCCTTGTATCAGCGGCTCAGGCTGGTGGTGGTGGTGTCATGGATCCATCCTGCCTTGTATCAGCGGCTCAGGCTGGTGGTGGTGTCATGGATCCATCCTGCCGTGTATCAGCGGGTCAGGCTGGTGGTGGGGGTGTCATGGATCCATCCTGCCTTGTATCAGCGGCTCAGGCTGGTGGTGGGGGTGTCATGGATCCATCCTGCCTTGTATCAGCGGGTCAGGCTGGTGGTGGTGGTGTCATGGATCCATCCTGCCTTGTATCAGCGGCTCAGGCTGGTGGTGGTGGTGTCATGGATCCATCCTGCCTTGTATCAGCGGTTCAGGCTGGTGGTGGTGGTGTCATGGATCCATCCTGCCTTGTATCAGCGGCTCAGGCTGGTGCTGGTGGTGTCATGGATCCATCCTGCCTTGTATCAGCGGGTCAGGCTGGTGGTGTCATGGATCCATCCTGCCTTGTATCAGCGGGTCAGGCTGGTGGTGGTGGTGTCATGGATCCATCCTGCCTTGTATCAGCGGCTCAGGCTGGTGCTGGTGGTGTCATGGATCCATCCTGCCTTGTATCAGCGGCTCAGGCTGGTGGTGGTGGTGTCATGGATCCATCCTGCCTTGTATCAGCGGGTCAGGCTGGTGGTGCTGGTGTCATGGATACATCCTGCCTTGTATCAGCGGGTCAGGCTGGTGGTGTCATGGATCCATCCTGCCTTGTATCAGCGGCTCAGGCTGGTGGTGGTGTCATGGATTCATCCTGCCTTGTATCAGGGGGTCAGGCTGGTGGTGCTGGTGCCATGGATCCCTCCTGCCTTGTATCAGCGGGTCAGGCTGGTGGTGGTGGTGTCATGGATCCATCCTGCCTTGTATCAGCGGCTCAGGCTGGTGGTGGTGTTGTCATGGATCCATCCTGCCTTGTATCAGCGGCTCAGGCTGGTGGTGCTGGTGTCATGGATCCATCCTGCCTTGTATCAGCGGGTCAGGCTGGTGGTGGTGGTGTCATGGATCCATCCTGCCTTGTATCAGCGGGTCAGGCTGGTGCTGGTGGTGTCATGGATCCATCCTGCCTTGTATCAGCGGCTCAGGCTGGTGGTGTCATGGATCCATCCTGCCTTGTATCAGCGGCTCAGGTTGGTGGTGGTGTCATGGATCCATCCTGCCTTGTATCAGCGGGTCAGGCTGGTGGTGGTGGTGTCATGGATCCATCCTGCCTTGTATCAGCGGCTCAGGCTGGTGCTGGTGGTGTCATGGATCCATCCTGCCTTGTATCAGCGGCTCAGGCTGGTGGTGGTGTCATGGATCCATCCTGCCTTGTATCAGCGGCTCAGGCTGGTGGTGGTGGTGTCATGGATCCATCCTGCCTTGTATCAGCGGCTCAGGCTGGTGGTGGTGGTGTCATGGATCCATCCTGCCTTGTATCAGCGGCTCAGGCTGGTGCTGGTGGTGTCATGGATCCATCCTGCCTTGTATCACCGGGTCAGGCTGGTGGTGGTGGTGTCATGGATCCATCCTGACTTGTATCAGCGGGTCAGGCTGGTGGTGGTGGTGTCATGGATCCATCCTGCCTTGTATCAGCGGCTCAGGCTGGTGGTGGTGGTGTCATGGATCCATCCTGCCTTGTATCAGCGGGTCAGGCTGGTGGTGGTGGTGTCATGGATCCATCCTGCCTTGTATCAGCGGCTCAGGCTGGTGGTGGTGGTGTCATGGATCCATCCTGCCTTGTATCAGCGGCTCAGGCTGGTGGTGGTGGTGTCATGGATCCATCCTGCCTTGTATCAGCGGCTCAGGCTGGTGGTGGTGGTGTCATGGATCCATCCTGCCTTGTATCAGCGGCTCAGGCTGGTGGTGGTGTCATGGATCCATCCTGCCTTGTATCAGCGGCTCAGGCTGGTGCTGGTGGTGTCATGGATCCATCCTGCCTTGTATCACCGGGTCAGGCTGGTGGTGGTGGTGTCATGGATCCATCCTGCCTTGTATCAGCGGGTCAGGCTGGTGGTGGTGGTGTCATGGATCCATCCTGCCTTGTATCAGCGGCTCAGGCTGGTGGTGGTGGTGTCATGGATCCATCCTGCCTTGTATCAGCGGCTCAGGCTGGTGGTGGTGGTGTCATGGATCCATCCTGCCTTGTATCAGCGGCTCAGGCTGGTGGTGGTGTCATGGATCCATCCTGCCTTGTATCAGCGGCTCAGGCTGGTGGTGGTGGTGTCATGGATCCATCCTGCCTTGTATCAGCGGGTCAGGCTGGTGGTGGTGGTGTCATGGATCCATCCTGCCTTGTATCAGCGGGTCAGGCTGGTGGTGGTGGTGTCATGGATCCATCCTGCCTTGTATCAGCGGGTCAGGCTGGTGGTGGTGGTGTCATGGATCCATTCTGCCTTGTATCAGCGGGTCAGGCTGGTGGTGCTGGTGTCATGGATCCATCCTGCCTTGTATCAGCGGCTCAGGCTGGTGGTGGTGGTGTCATGGATCCATCCTGCCTTGTATCAGCGGCTCAGGCTGGTGGTGGTGGTGTCATGGATCCATCCTGCCTTGTATCAGCGGCTCAGGCTGGTGGTGGTGGTGTCATGGATCCATCCTGCCTTGTATCAGCGGCTCAGGCTGGTGGTGGTGGTGTCATGGATCCATCCTGCCTTGTATCAGCGGCTCAGGCTGGTGGTGGTGGTGTCATGGATCCATCCTGCCTTGTATCAGCGGGTCAGGCTGGTGGTGGTGGTGTCATGGATCCATCCTGCCTTGTATCAGCGGGTCAGGCTGGTGGTGCTGGTGTCATGGATCCATCCTGCCTTGTATCAGCGGCTCAGGCTGGTGGTGGTGGTGTCATGGATCCATCCTGCCTTGTATCAGCGGCTCAGGCTGGTGGTGGTGGTGTCATGGATCCATCCTGCCTTGTATCAGCGGGTCAGGCTGGTGGTGGTGGTGTCATGGATCCATCCTGCCTTGTATCAGCGGCTCAGGCTGGTGGTGTCATGGATCCATCCTGCCTTGTATCAGCGGGTCAGGCTGGTGGTGGTGGTGTCATGGATCCATCCTGCCTTGTATCAGCGGCTCAGGCTGGTGGTGGTGGTGTCATGGATCCATCCTGCCTTGTATCAGCGGGTCAGGCTGGTGGTGGTGGTGTCATGGATCCATCCTGCCTTGTATCAGCGGCTCAGGCTGGTGGTGGTGGTGTCATGGATCCATCCTGCCTTGTATCAGCGGCTCAGGCTGGTGGTGCTGGTGTCATGGATCCATCCTGCCTTGTATCAGCGGGTCAGGCTGGTGGTGGTGGTGTCATGGATCCATCCTGCCTTGTATCAGCGGGTCAGGCTGGTGGTGGTGGTGTCATGGATCCATCCTGCCTTGTATCAGCGGGTCAGGCTGGTGGTGGTGGTGTCATGGATCCATCCTGCCTTGTATCAGCGGCTCAGGCTGGTGGTGGTGGTGTCATGGATCCATCCTGCCTTGTATCAGCGGCTCAGGCTGGTGGTGGTGGTGTCATGGATCCATCCTGCCTTGTATCAGCGGGTCAGGCTGGTGGTGGTGGTGTCATGGATCCATCCTGCCTTGTATCAGCGGCTCAGGCTGGTGGTGGTGGTGTCATGGATCCATCCTGCCTTGTATCAGCGGGTCAGGCTGGTGGTGGTGGTGTCATGGATCCATCCTGCCTTGTATCAGCGGGTCAGGCTGGTGGTGGTGGTGTCATGGATCCATCCTGCCTTGTATCAGCGGGTCAGGCTGGTGGTGGTGGTGTCATGGATCCATCCTGCCTTGTATCAGCGGGTCAGGCTGGTGGTGCTGGTGTCATGGATCCATCCTGCCTTGTATCAGCGGCTCAGGCTGGTGGTGGTGGTGTCATGGATCCATCCTGCCTTGTATCAGCGGCTCAGGCTGGTGGTGGTGTCATGGATCCATCCTGCCTTGTATCAGCGGGTCAGGCTGGTGGTGGTGGTGTCATGGATCCATCCTGCCTTGTATCAGCGGCTCAGGCTGGTGGTGGTGGTGTCATGGATCCATCCTGCCTTGTATCAGCGGCTCAGGCTGGTGGTGCTGGTGTCATGGATCCATCCTGCCTGGTATCAGCGGGTCAGGCTGGTGGTGGTAGTGTCATGGATCCATCCTGCCTTGTATCAGCGGGTCAGGCTGGTGGTGGTGTCATGGATCCATCCTGCCTTGTATCAGCGGGTCAGGCTGGTGGTGTCATGGATCCATCCTGCCTTGTATCAGTGGGTCAGGCTGGTGGTGCTGGTGTCATGGATCCATCCTGCCTTGTATCAGCGGCTCAGGCTGGTGGTGGTGGTGTCATGGATCCATCCTGCCTTGTATCAGCGGGTCAGGCTGGTGGTGGTGGTGTCATGGATCCATCCTGCCTTGTATCAGCGGCTCAGGCTGGTGGTGCTGGTGTCATGGATCCATCCTGCCTTGTATCAGCGGCTCAGGCTGGTGGTGGTGTCATGGATCCATCCTGCCTTGTATCAGCGGCTCAGGCTGGTGGTGGTGGTGTCATGGATCCATCCTGCCTTGTATCAGCGGCTCAGGCTGGTGGTGGTGGTGTCATGGATCCATCCTGTCTTGTATCAGCGGCTCAGGCTGGTGGTGCTGGTGTCATGGATCCATCCTGCCATGTATCAGCGGCTCAGGCTGGTGGTGGTGGTGTCATGGATCCATCCTGCCTTGTATCAGCGGGTCAGGCTGGTGGTGGTGGTGTCATGGATCCATCCTGCCTTGTATCAGCGGGTCAGGCTGGTGGTGGTGGTGTCATGGATCCATCCTGCCTTGTATCAGCGGCTCAGGCTGGTGCTGGTGGTGTCATGGATCCATCCTGCCTTGTATCAGCGGGTCAGGCTGGTGGTGGTGGTGTCATGGATCCATCCTGCCTTGTATCAGCGGGTCAGGCTGGTGGTGATGGTGTCATGGATCCATCCTGCCTTGTATCAGCGGGTCAGGCTGGTGGTGGTGGTGTCATGGATCCATCCTGCCTTGTATCAGCGGGTCAGGCTGGTGGTGCTGGTGTCATGGATCCATCCTGCCTTGTATCAGCGGCTCAGGCTGGTGGTGGTGGTGTCATGGATCCATCCTGCCTTGTATCAGCGGCTCAGGCTGGTGGTGGTGTCATGGATCCATCCTGCCTTGTATCAGCGGGTCAGGCTGGTGGTGGTGGTGTCATGGATCCATCCTGCCTTGTATCAGCGGGTCAGGCTGGTGGTGGTGTCATGGATCCATCCTGCCTTGTATCAGCGGGTCAGGCTGGTGGTGGTGGTGTCATGGATCCATCCTGCCTTGTATCAGCGGCTCAGGCTGGTGGTGCTGGTGTCATGGATCCATCCTGCCTGGTATCAGCGGGTCAGGCTGGTGGTGGTAGTGTCATGGATCCATCCTGCCTTGTATCAGCGGGTCAGGCTGGTGGTGGTGTCATGGATCCATCCTGCCTTGTATCAGCGGGTCAGGCTGGTGGTGGTGGTGTCATGGATCCATCCTGCCTTGTATCAGTGGGTCAGGCTGGTGGTGCTGGTGTCATGGATCCATCCTGCCTTGTATCAGCGGCTCAGGCTGGTGGTGGTGGTGTCATGGATCCATCCTGCCTTGTATCAGCGGGTCAGGCTGGTGGTGGGGGTGTCATGTATCCATCCTGCCTTGTATCAGCGGGTCAGGCTGGGGGTGGTGGTGTCATGGATCCATCCTGCCTTGTATCAGCGGTTCAGGCTGGTGGTGGTGGTGTCATGGATCCATCCTGTCTTGTATCAGCGGCTCAGGCTGGTGGTGGTGTCATGGATCCATCCTGCCTTGTATCAGCGGCTCAGGCTGGTGGTGGTGGTGTCATGGATCCATCCTGCCTTGTATCAGCGGCTCAGGCTGGTGGTGGTGGTGTCATGGATCCATCCTGCCTTGTATCAGCGGGTCAGGCTGGTGGTGGTGGTGTCATGGATCCATCCTGCCTTGTATCAGCGGCTCAGGCTGGTGGTGGTGGTGTCATGGATCCATCCTGCCTTGTATCAGCGGGTCAGGCTGGTGGTGGTGGTGTCATGGATCCATCCTGCCTTGTATCAGCGGCTCAGGCTGGTGGTGGTGGTGTCATGGATCCATCCTGCCTTGTATCAGCGGCTCAGGCTGGTGGTGCTGGTGTCATGGATCCATCCTGCCTTGTATCAGCGGCTCAGGCTGGTGGTGGTGGTGTCATGGATCCATCCTGCCTTGTATCAGCGGGTCAGGCTGGTGCTGGTGGTGTCATGGATCCATCCTGCCTTGTATCAGCGGGTCAGGCTGGTGGTGGTGGTGTCATGGATCCATCCTGCCTTGTATCAGCAGGTCAGGCTGGTGGTGGTGGTGTCATGGATCCATCCTGCCTTGTATCAGCGGGTCAGGCTGGTGGTGGTGGTGTCATGGATCCATCCTGCCTTGTATCAGCGGGTCAGGCTGGTGGTGGTGGTGTCATGGATCCATCCTGCCTTGTATCAGCGGCTCAGGCTGGTGGTGGTGGTGTCATGGATCCATCCTGCCTTGTATCAGCGGTTCAGGCTGGTGGTGGTGGTGTCATGGATCCCTCCTGCCTTGTATCAGCGGGTCAGGCTGGTGGTGGTGTCATGGATCCATCCTGCCTTGTATCAGCGGTTCAGGCTGGTGGTGGTGGTGTCATGGATCCCTCCTGCCTTGTATTAGCGGCTCAGGCTGGTGGTGCTGGTGTCATGGATCCATCCTGCCTTGTATCAGCGGCTCAGGCTGGTGGTGTTGATGTCATGGATCCATCCTGCCTTGTATCAGCGGGTCAGGCTGGTGGTGCTGGTGCCATGGATCCATCCTGCCTTGTATCAGCGGCTCAGGCTGGTGGTGTCATGGATCCATCCTGCCTTGTATCAGCGGCTCAGGCTGGTGGTGGTGGTATCATGGATCCATCCTGCCTTGTATCAGCGGCTCAGGCTGGTGGTGGTGGTGTCATGGATCCATCCTGCCTTGTATAACGGGTCAGGCTGGTGGTGCTGGTGTCATGGATCCATCCTGCCTTGTATCAGCGGCTCAGGCTGGTGGTGGTGGTGTCATGGATCCATCCTGCCTTGTATAACGGGTCAGGCTGGTGGTGGGGGTGTCATGTATCCATCCTGCCTTGTATCAGCGGCTCAGGCTGGTGCTGGTGGTGTCATGGATCCATCCTGCCTTGTATCAGCGGCTCAGGCTGGTGGTGGTGGTATCATGGTGTCTTTGGGCCCCTTGGTAACGCCACAGCCTACCTGAGTATTGTTGCTGCCCATGTCCATCCCTTTATGAGCACAATGTACCCTGTAACATCTGATGGCTACTTTCAGCAGGATAATGCGCCATGTCATAAAGCTGGAAGCATCTCAGACTGGTTTCTTGAACATGACAATGAGGTCACTGGACACAAATGGCCTCCACAGTCACCAGATCTCAATCCAATAGAGCAGTGATGGCTAACCTATGGCACTGGTGCCGGAGGTGGCACTCGGAGTCCTTTCTGTGGGCACTCAGGCCATCACCAGAGATGAGTCCAGGTATCTTCCTGCAGTCCCAGACATCCCAAGACTTGCTGTGCACAGAGGTATTTTAAAGTGACAGTGCTACCTGGGACTACCTGGGACTATTTGGTATCAATGAAAACTGTGACAGAGAAGGGAGTATAAATCACAAATTAAATTTCTGTGTTTGCACTTTGCGATAAATAAGCGGGTCTTTGTTGTAGTTTGGGCACTCGGTCTCTAAAAGGTTTGCCATCACTGCAATAGAGCATCTTTGGGATGTGGTGGAACGGGAGATTCGCATCATGGATGTGCAGCCGACAAATCTGCGGCAACTGTGTGATGCCATCATGTCACTATGGAGCAAAATCTCTGAGGAGCTTCCAGCACCTTGTTGTATCTATGCCACGAAGAATTGAGGCAGTTCTGAAGGCAAAAGGGGGTCCAACCCGTTACTAGCATGGTGGACCTAATAAAGTGGCCGCTGAGTGTATATATCTGTGTGTATACTGCACAGGTGTCTGTATATATCTGTGTGTATACTGCACAGGTGTGTGTATATATCTGTGTGTATACTGCACAGGTGTCTGTATATATCTGTGTGTATACTGCACAGGTGTCTGTATATATCTGTGTGTATACTGCACAGGTGTCTGTATATATCTGTGTGTATACTGCACAGGTGTCTGTATATATCTGTGTGTATACTGCACAGGTGTATGTATATATCGGTGTGTATACTGCACAGGTGTCTGTATATATCTGTGTGTATACTGCACAGGTGTGTGTATATATCTGTGTGTATACTGCACAGGTGTCTGTATATATCTGTGTGTATACTGCACAGGTGTCTGTATATATCTGTGTGTATACTGCACAGGTGTCTGTATATATCTGTGTGTATACTGCACAGGTGTCTGTATATATCTGTGTGTATACTGCACAGGTGTCTGTATATATCTGTGTGTATACTGCACAGGTGTGTATATATCTGTGTGTATACTGCACAGGTGTCTGTATATATCGGTGTGTATACTGCACAGGTGTCTGTATATATCTGTGTGTATACTGCACAGGTGTCTGTATATATCTGTGTGTATACTGCACAGGTGTCTGTATATATCTGTGTGTATACTGCACAGGTGTCTGTATATATCTGTGTGTATACTGCACAGGTGTGTATATATCTGTGTGTATACTGCACAGGTGTGTATATATATCTGTGTGTATACTGCACAGGTGTCTGTATAGATCTGTGTGTATACTGCACAGGTGTCTGTATATATCTGTGTGTATACTGCACAGGTGTCTGTATATATCTGTGTGTATACTGCACAGGTGTGTGTATATATCTGTGTGTATACTGCACAGGTGTCTGTATATATCTGTGTGTATACTGCACAGGTGTCTGTATATATCTGTGTGTATACTGCACAGGTGTCTGTATATATCTGTGTGTATACTGCACAGGTGTCTGTATATATCTGTGTGTATACTGCACAGGTGTCTGTATATATCTGTGTGTATACTGCACAGGTGTCTGTATATATCTGTGTGTATACTGCACAGGTGTCTGTATAGATCTGTGTGTATACTGCACAGGTGTCTGTATATATCTGTGTGTATACTGCACAGGTGTCTGTATATATCTGTGTGTATACTGCACAGGTGTCTGTATATATCGGTGTGTATACTGCACAGGTGTCTGTATATATCTGTGTGTATACTGCACAGATGTCTGTATATATCTGTGTGTATACTGCACAGGTGTCTGTATATATCTGTGTGTATACTGCACAGGTGTGTGTATATATCTGTGTGTATACTGCACAGGTGTGTGTATATATCTGTGTGTATACTGCACAGGTGTCTGTATATATCTGTGTGTATACTGCACAGGTGTGTGTATATATCTGTGTGTATACTGCACAGGTGTCTGTATAGATCTGTGTGTATACTGCACAGGTGTCTGTATATATCTGTGTGTATACTGCACAGGTGTCTGTATATATCTGTGTGTATACTGCACAGGTGTCTGTATATATCTGTGTGTATACTGCACAGGTGTCTGTATATATCTGTGTGTATACTGCACAGGTGTCTGTATATATCTGTGTGTATACTGCACAGGTGTCTGTATATATCTGTGTGTATACTGCACAGGTGTCTGTATATATCTGTGTGTATACTGCACAGGTGTGTGTATATATCTGTGTGTATACTGCACAGGTGTCTGTATATATCTGTGTGTATACTGCACAGGTGTCTGTATATATCGGTGTGTATACTGCACAGGTGTCTGTATATATCTGTGTGTATACTGCACAGATGTCTGTATATATCTGTGTGTATACTGCACAGGTGTCTGTATATATCTGTGTGTATACTGCACAGGTGTCTGTATATATCTGTGTGTATACTGCACAGGTGTCTGTATAGATCTGTGTGTATACTGCACAGGTGTCTGTATATATCTGTGTGTATACTGCACAGGTGTCTGTATATATCTGTGTGTATACTGCACAGGTGTCTGTATATATCGGTGTGTATACTGCACAGGTGTCTGTATATATCTGTGTGTATACTGCACAGATGTCTGTATATATCTGTGTGTATACTGCACAGGTGTCTGTATATATCTGTGTGTATACTGCACAGGTGTGTGTATATATCTGTGTGTATACTGCACAGGTGTGTGTATATATCTGTGTGTATACTGCACAGGTGTCTGTATATATCTGTGTGTATACTGCACAGGTGTGTGTATATATCTGTGTGTATACTGCACAGGTGTCTGTATAGATCTGTGTGTATACTGCACAGGTGTCTGTATATATCTGTGTGTATACTGCACAGGTGTCTGTATATATCTGTGTGTATACTGCACAGGTGTCTGTATATATCTGTGTGTATACTGCACAGGTGTCTGTATATATCTGTGTGTATACTGCACAGGTGTCTGTATATATCTGTGTGTATACTGCACAGGTGTCTGTATATATCTGTGTGTATACTGCACAGGTGTCTGTATAGATCTGTGTGTATACTGCACAGGTGTCTGTATATATCTGTGTGTATACTGCACAGGTGTCTGTATATATCTGTGTGTATACTGCACAGGTGTCTGTATATATCGGTGTGTATACTGCACAGGTGTCTGTATATATCTGTGTGTATACTGCACAGATGTCTGTATATATCTGTGTGTATACTGCACAGGTGTCTGTATATATCTGTGTGTATACTGCACAGGTGTGTGTATATATCTGTGTGTATACTGCACAGGTGTGTGTATATATCTGTGTGTATACTGCACAGGTGTCTGTATATATCTGTGTGTATACTGCACAGGTGTGTGTATATATCTGTGTGTATACTGCACAGGTGTCTGTATAGATCTGTGTGTATACTGCACAGGTGTCTGTATATATCGGTGTGTATACTGCACAGGTGTCTGTAAATATCGGTGTGTATACTGCACAGGTGTCTGTATATATCGGTGTGTATACTGCACAGGTGTCTGTATATATCTGTGTGTATACTGCACAGGTGTCTGTATATATCTGTGTGTATACTGCACAGGTGTCTGTATATATCTGTGTGTATACTGCACAGGTGTCTGTATATATCTGTGTGTATACTGCACAGGTGTCTGTATGGATCTGTGTGTATACTGCACAGGTGTCTGTATATATCTGTGTGTATACTGCACAGGTGTCTGTATATATCTGTGTGTATACTGCACAGGTGTGTGTATATATCTGTGTGTATACTGCACAGGTGTCTGTATATATCTGTGTGTATACTGCACAGGTGCCTGTATATATCTGTGTGTATACTGCACAGGTGTCTGTATATATCTGTGTGTATACTGCACAGGTGTCTGTATATATCGGTGTGTATACTGCACAGGTGTCTGTATATATCGGTGTGTATACTGCACAGGTGTCTGTAAATATCGGTGTGTATACTGCACAGGTGTCTGTATATATCTGTGTGTATACTGCACAGGTGTCTGTATATATCTGTGTGTATACTGCACAGGTGTGTGTATATATCTGTGTGTATACTGCACAGGTGTCTGTATATATCTGTGTGTATACTGCACAGGTGTCTGTATATATCTGTGTGTATACTGCACAGGTGCCTGTATATATCTGTGTGTATACTGCACAGGTGTCTGTATAGATCTGTGTGTATACTGCACAGGTGTCTGTATATATCGGTGTGTATACTGCACAGGTGTCTGTAAATATCTGTGTGTATACTGCACAGGCGCCTGTATATATCTGTGTGTATACTGCACAGGTGTCTGTATATATCGGTGTGTATACTGCACAGGTGTGTATATATCTGTGTGTATACTGCACAGGTGTGTATATATCTGTGTGTATACTGCACAGGTGTCTGTATATGTGTGTATACTGCACAG
>NW_027285208.1:0-27500 GCF_040894005.1 Engystomops pustulosus | reverse complement strand
TGTCCCTCAGTCTGTCCTCTCCCCCCTGGTGAAGGTGCGCTCTCTGGAGTATGAGAGGCTGGGCACGGGGAGTGCCTCTCTCTTCTTAGTGTTCCTTTAGTCAGTCCTCTCCCTCCTGGTGAAGGTGCGCTCTCTGGAGTATGAGAGGCTGGACACGGGGAGGGCCTCTCTCCTTAGTGTCCCTTAGTCTGTCCTCTCCCCCCCCTGGTGATGGTGCGCTCTCTGGAGTATGAGAGGCTGGGCACGGGGAGGACCTCTCTCCTTAGTGTCCCTTAGTCTGTCCTCTCCCCTCCTGGTGAAGGTGCGCTCTCTGGAGTATGAGAGGCTGGGCACAGGGAGGGCCTCTCTCCTTAGTGTCCCTTAGTCTGTCCTCTCCCCTCCTGGTGAAGGTGCGCTCTCTGGAGTATGAGAGGCTGGGCACGGGGAGGGCCTCTCTCACTAGTGCCCCTTAGTCAGTCCTCTACCCTCCTGGTGAAGGTGCGCTCTCTGGAGTATGAGAGGCTGGGCACCGGGAGTGCCTCTCTCCTTAGTGTCCCTTAGTCTGTCCTCTCCCCCCTGGTGAAGGTGCGCTCTCTGGAGTATGAGAGGCTGGGCACGGGGAGGACCTCTCTCCTTAGTGTCCCTTAGTCTGTCCTCTCCCCTCCTGGTGAAGGTGCGCTCTCTGGAGTATGAGAGGCTGGGCACAGGGAGGACCTCTCTCCTTAGTGTCCCTTAGTCTGTCCTCTCCCCTCCTGGTGAAGGTGCGCTCTCTGGAGTATGAGAGGCTGGGCACGGGGAGGGCCTCTTTCACTAGTGCCCCTTAGTCAGTCCTCTACCCTCCTGGTGAAGGTGCGCTCTCTGGAGTATGAGAGGCTGGGCACGGGGAGGGCCTCTCTCCTTAGTGTCCCTTAGTCTGTCCTCTCCCCCCCCTGGTGAAGGTGCACTCTCTGGAGTATGAGAGGCTGGGCACGGGGAGGACCTCTCTCCTTAGTGCCCCTTAGTCTGTCCTCTCCCTCCTGGTGAAGGTGCACTCTCTGGAGTATGCGGGGCTAGGCACGGGGAGGGCCTCTCTCCTTAGTGTCCCTTAGTCTGTCCTCCCCCCTCCTGGTGAAGGTGCGCTCTCTGGAGTATGAGAGGCTGGGGACGGGGAGGGGGTTCTCTTTAGTGTCCCTTAGTCTGTCCTCTCTCCCCCTGGTGAAGGTGCGCTCTCTGGAGTATGAGAGGCTGGGCACGGGGAGGGCCTCTCTCCTTAGTGTCCCTTAGTCTGTCCTCTCCCCTCCTGGTGAAGGTGCGCTCTCTGGAGTATGAGAGGCTGGGCACGGGGAGGACCTCTCTCCTTAGTGTCCCTTAGTCTGTCCTCTCCCCTACTGGTGAAGGTGCGCTCTCTGGAGTATGAGAGGCTGGGCACGGGGAGAACCTCTCTCCTTAGTGTCCCTTAGTCTGTCCTCTCCCCCCTCCTGGTGAAGGTGCGCTGTCTGGAGTATGAGAGGCTGGGCACGGGGAGGACCTCTCTCCTTAGTGTCCCTTAGTCTGTCCTCTCCCTCCTGGTGAAGGTGCGCTCTCTGGAGTATGAGAGGCTGGGCACGGGGAGGGCCTCTCTCCTTAGTGTCCCTTAGCATGTCCTGTCCCCTCCTGGTGAAGGTGCGCTCTCTGGAGTATGAGAGGCTGGGCACGGGGAGGACCTCTCTCCTTAGTGTCCCTTAGTCTGTGCTCTCCCCTCCTAGTGAAGGTGCGCTCTCTGGAGTATGAGAGGCTGGGCACGGGGAGGACCTCTCTCCTTAGCGTCCCTTAGTCTGTCCTCTCCCCCCTGGTGAAGGTGCGCTCTCTGGAGTATGAGAGGCTGGGCATGGGGAGGGCCTCTCTCCTTAGTGTCCCTCAGTCTGCCCTCTCCCCTCCTGGTGAAGGTGCGCTCTCTGGAGTATGAGAGGCTGGGCATGGGGAGGGCCTCTCTCCTTAGTGTCCCTCAGTCTGTCCTCTCCCTCCTGGTGAAGGTGCATTCTCTGGAGTATGAGAGGCTGAGCACGGGGAGGGCCTCTCTCCTTAGTGTCCCTTAGCATGTCCTCTCCCCTCCTGGTGAAGGTGCGCTCTCTGGAGTATGAGAGGCTGGGCACGGGGAGGACCTCTCTCCTTAGTGTCCCTTAGTCTGTCCTCTCCTCCTGGTGAAGGTGCGCTCTCTGGAGTATGAGAGGCTGGGCACGGGGAGGGCCTCTCTCCTTAGTGTCCCTTAGTCTGTCCTCTCCCCTCCTAGTGAAGGTGCGCTCTGTGGAGTGTGAGAGGCTGGGCATGGGGAGGACCTCTCTCCTTAGTGTCCCTTAGTCTGTCCTCTCCCCCCTGGTGAAGGTGCGCTCTCTGGAGTATGAGAGGCTGGGCACGGGGAGGGCCTCTCTCCTTAGTGCCCCTTAGTCTGTCCTCTCCTCCTGGTGAAGGTGCGCTCTCTGGAGTATGAGAGGCTGGGCACGGGGAGGACCTCTCTCCTTAGTGTCCCTTAGTCTGTCCTCTCCTCCTGGTGAAGGTGCGCTCTCTGGAGTATGAGAGGCTGGGCACGGGGAGGGCCTCTCTCCTTAGTGTCCCTTAGTCTGTCCTCTCCCCTCCTAGTGAAGGTGCGCTCTGTGGAGTGTGAGAGGCTGGGCATGGGGAGGACCTCTCTCCTTAGTGTCCCTTAGTCTGTCCTCTCCCCCCTGGTGAAGGTGCGCTCTCTGGAGTATGAGAGGCTGGGCATGGGGAGGGCCTCTCTCCTTAGTGTCCCTCAGTCTGTCCTCTCCCCTCCTGGTGAAGGTGCGCTCTCTGGAGTATGAGAGGCTGGGCACGGGAAGGGCCTCTCTCCCTAGTGTCCCTTAGTCTGTCCTCTCCCCCCCCCCCCCTGGTGAAGGTGCGCTCTCTGGAGTATGAGAGGCTGGGCACGGGGAGGACCTCTCTCCTTAGTGTACCTTAGTCTGTCCTCTCCCTCCTGGTGAAGGTGCGCTCTCTGGAGTTTGAGAGGCTGGGCACGGGGAGGGCCCCTCTCCTTAGTGTCCCTTAGTCTGTCCTCCCCCCCCCCCCTGGTGAAGGTGCGCTCTCTGGAGTATGAGGGGCTGGGCATGGGGAGGGCCTCTCTCCTTAGTGTCCCTTAGTCTGTCCTCTCCCCCCCCCCTGGTGAAGGTGCGCTCTCTGGAGTATAAGAGGCTGGGCACGGGGAGGGCCTCTCTCCTTAGTGTCCCTTAGTCTGTCCTCTCCCCTCCTGGTGAAGGTGCGCTCTCTGGAGTATGAGAGGCTGGGCACGGGGAGGGCCTCTCTCCTTAGTGTTCCTTAGTCTGTCCTCTCCCCTCCTAGTGAAGGTGCGCTCTCTGGAGTATGAGAGGCTGGGCACGGGGAGGGCCTCTCTCCTTAGTGCCCCTTAGTCTGTCCTCTCCCTCCTGGTGAAGGTGCGCTCTCTGGAGTATGAGTGGCTTGGCACGGGGAGGACCTCTCTCCTTAGTGTTCCTTAGTCTGTCCTCTCCCCTCCTGGTGAAGGTGCGCTCTCTGGAGTATGAGAGGCTGGGCACGGGGAGGGCCTCTCTCCTTAGTGTCCCTTAGTCTGTCCTCTCCCTCCTGGTGAAGGTGCGCTCTCTGGAGTATGAGAGGCTGGGCACGGGGAGGACATCTCTCCTTAGTGTCCCTTAGTCTGTCCTCCCCCCTCCTGGTGAAGGTGCGCTCTCTGGAGTTTGAGAGGCAGGGCACGGGGAGGGCCTCTCTCCTTAGTGTCCCTTAGTCTGTCCTCTCCTCCTGGTGAAGGTGCACTCTCTGGAGTATGAGAGGCTGGGCACGGGGAGGGCCTCTCTCCTTAGTGTCCCTTAGTCTGTCCTCTCCCTCCTGGTGAAGGTGCGCTCTCTGGAGTATGAGAGGCTGGGCACGGGGAGGGCCTCTCTCCTTAGTTTCCCTTAGTCTGTCCTCTCCCCTCCTGGTGAAGGTGCGCTCTCTGGAGTATGAGGGGCTTGGCACGGGGAGGGCCTCTCTCCTTAGTGTCCCTTAGTCTGTCCTCTCCCCTCCTGGTGAAGGTGCGCTCTCTGGAGTATGAGAGGCTGGGCACGGGGAGGGCCTCTCTCCTTAGTGTCCCTTAGTCTGTCCTCTCCCTCCTGGTGAAGGTGCGCTCTCTGGAGTATGAGAGGCTGGGCACGGGGAGGGCCTCTCTCCTTAGTGTCCCTTAGTCTGTCCTCTCCCTCCTGGTGAAGGTGCGCTCTCTGGAGTATGAGAGGCTGGGCACGGGGAGGGCCTCTCTCCTTAGTGTCCCTTAGTCTGTCATCTCCTCTCCTGGTGAGGGTGCGCTCTCTGGAGTATGAGAGGCTGGACACGGGGAGGGCCTCTCTCCTTAGTGTCCCTTAGTCTGTCCTCTCCCCTCCTGGTGAAGGTGCGCTCTCTGGAGTATGAGAGGCTGGGCACGGGGAGGGCCTCTCTCCTTAGTGTCCCTTAGTCTGTCCTCTCCCTCCTGGTGAAGGTGCGCTCTCTGGAGTATGAGAGGCTGGGCACGGGGAGGACCTCTCTCCTTAGTGTCCCTTAGTCTGTCCTCTCCCCTCCTGGTGAAGGTGCGCTCTCTGGAGTATGAGAGGCTGGGCACGGGGAGGGCCTCTCTCCTTAGTGTCCCTTAGTCTGTCCTCTCCCCCCTGGTGAAGGTGCGCTCTCTGGAGTATGAGAGGCTGGGCACGGGGAGGGCCTCTCTCCTTTGGAGGGGGTTCTCCTTTAGTGTCCCTTAGTCTGTCATCTCCGCTCCTGGTGTTGGGCTGATGCTGACACTGTAGATTTTTGTTTTGTATCTGAGGTTATAGTGATGTTGGGCTTGCAGGTGCAGAACCTGAGCTTTATGTGGTTTGTATTTGTTATGTTGATATGTTTAATGTGTTTGTATCTTGTGTACAGTGTGTATATAGTTATAGTTATATGTAGTTATAGTTCTTGTAGGTTGGTTGGTTTTGGGGTGTTGGTGTTAGGTTGTTAGGTTGGGAGGGGGGTGGACGGGACTTGGACAATATGATCCTGGGCACTGGTCTGGACTATATAACGCGAACTTTGGATGGGGATTTAGTTATATTTAATGTTTTTCTGTTTGCTGTTCTGTCTTTTTGCTGTGTGTGGTTTAGGTATTTATTGAAAAAAATAAAATACAAATAGAATTTTTAGGAGGTGGAACTGGGTGCAGGTTCTGTTTCCATGCTGAGTGTGGTGTGTGTGTGTGTGATGTGCGGTGAGTGTGTGATGTGCGGTGAGTGTTGTGTGTGTGTGATGTGCGGTAAGTGTGTGGTGAGTGTTTGGTGAGTGTGTGTGTCAGTGTGATGTGCGTGGTGTGAGGGTGAGTGTGATGTGTGTGTAATCCATCAGTCAGCAGGTGCTTGTAGAGTGTGGTGTGGTGAGTGTGTGATGTGTGTGGTGAGTGTTATACTCCAGTCAGCAGGTGCTTGTAGAGTGTGGTGTGGTGAGTGTGTGATGTGTGTGGTGAGTGTTATACTCCAGTCAGCAGGTGCTTGTAGAGTGCTGTGGTGTGAGTGCTGTGGTGTGAGTGCTGTGGTGTGAGTGCTGTGGTGTGAGTGCTGTGGTGTGAGTGCTGTGGTGTGAGTGCTGTGGTGTGAGTGCTGTGGTGTGAGTGTGTGGTGTGAGTGTGTGGTGTGAGTGTGTGTGGTGTGAGTGTGTGGTGTGTGATGTGCGGTGTGAGTGTGTGTGGTGTGTGATGTGCGGTGTGAGTGTGTGTGATGTGCGGTGTGAGTGTGTGTGATGTGCGGT
Organism: Engystomops pustulosus; assembly: GCF_040894005.1. Taxonomy (NCBI): domain Eukaryota; kingdom Metazoa; phylum Chordata; class Amphibia; order Anura; family Leptodactylidae; genus Engystomops; species Engystomops pustulosus. Next base: position 21,794 of record NW_027285208.1, on the reverse strand, counting down.
GTGAGTGTGTGGTGTGTGATGTGCGGTAAGTGTGTGGTGAGTGTTTGGTGAGTGTGTGTGTCAGTGTGATGTGAGGGTGAGTGTGTGTGTGATGTGTGTGTGTGATGTGTGTGTGTGGTGAGTGTGTGATGTGTGTGTAATCCATCAGTCAGCAGGTGCTTGGAGAGTGCGGTGAGTGTGCGGTGAGTGTGCGGTGAGTGTGCGATGTGTGTGCGATGTGTGTGTGTGTGGTGAGTGTGTGGTGAGTGTGTGATGTGTGTGATATGTGTGTAATCCATCAGTCAGCAGGTGCTTGGAGAGTGCGGTGAGTGTGTGTGTGTGTGTGGTGAGTGTGTAATGTGTGTGATGTGTGTGTAATCCATCAGTCAGCAGGTGCTTGTAGATTGCGGTGAGTGTGTGATGTGTGTGTGTGGTGAGTGTGTGATGTGTGTGTGTGGTGAGTGTGTGATGTGTGTGTGTGGTGAGTGTGTGATGTGTGTGTGTGGTGAGTGTGTGATGTGTGTGATGTGTGTGTGATGTGTGTGTGTGATGTGTGTGTGTGTGATGTGTGTGATGTGTGTGTAATCCATCAGTCAGCAGGTGCTTGGAGAGTGCGGTGAGTGTGTGTGTGTGTGTGTGTGGTGAGTGTGTAATGTGTGTGATGTGTGTGTGATGTGTGTGTGTGATGTGTGTGTAATCCATCAGTCAGCAGGTGCTTGTAGATTGCGGTGAGTGTGTGATGTGTGTGTGTGTGGTGAGTGTGTGTGTGTGATGTGTGTGTGTGTGTGTGTGTGTGTGGTGAGTGTGTGATGTGTGTGTAATCCATCAGTCAGCAGGTGCTTGGAGAGTGCGGTGAGTGAGGTTTCGGCAGGCCGGGCTCCTCCTGTTTCTGTCACCCTCTCGGCTCCTCCAGTGTCGGTGACAGTGGCTGTGGGGCAGTCACATTCCTGGCCCGGGGCTGTAGCTGAGGGTTTGGCAGGTTCACTGTCGCTTCCTCATACCTGGACCTACAGACCTTCCCTCCTTGTGTGAGGAAATCTCCGGGGATGAGAAGACGCAGACGTTGTCCTTTCCCATAGAGGAGATCCACAAGACCCTCAGAAGAGAGCCGGAGGTCCTGCGTCCACCATGGCCACCATTGGGAAGGTGATATTCAGGATGTAAGTACCTGGACAGGAGGGTGGGCAGGGGGTCAGGGGTCTTGGGTTTGGGGGATGTTCCAGGATTTTGCTGCCATTTATCAGGAAGATTCTCCAGTCATCCCCGGATGAATCCGAGTATCCGGGGCAGCAAGCGCTGGGGTCTCTCCCATCTATGATACGCGTCTTCTAGGGGGCAGCACTGAGCATCTGACATATACCTCACCCTTATCTTTGGGTCTTGCACCTCATATGAAGGGAGGTGTCAGGTTCAGTAAAGGTCAGTGTACAACCTCACTGATAACAGAGAGCAACAGATGGTGTTCCCCTGAGAAGAGACTGTGCTAGTACAGAGGGGTGGAGGAGCAGTGTGAGAGTGCTGAGAGGAGACTGTCCCCGGGTACAGGAGGGAGGAGGAGCAGTGTGAGAGTGCTGAGAGGAGACTGTCCCTGGGTACAGAAGGGAGAGGAGCAGTGTGAGAGTGCTGAGAGGAGACTGTCCCTGGGTACAGAAAGAGAGAGGAGCAGTGTGAGAGTGCTGAGAGGAGACTGTCCCTGGATACAGAAGGGAGAGGAGCAGTGTGAGAGTGCTGAGAGGAGACTGTCCCTGGATACAGAAGGGAGAGGAGCAGTGTGAGAGTGCTGAGAGGAGACTGTCCCTGGATACAGAAGGGAGAGGAGCAGTGTGAGAGTGCTGAGAGGAGACTGTCCCTGGGTACAGAAGGGAGAGGAGCAGTGTGAGAGTGCTGAGAGGAGACTGTCCCTGGGTACAGAAAGGGAGAGGAGCAGTGTGAGAGTGCTGAGAGGAGGCTGTCCCCGGTTACAGAAGAGAGAGGAGCAGTGTGAGAGTGCTGAGAGGAGACTGTCCCTGGATACAGAAGGGAGAGGAGCAGTGTGAGAGTGCTGAGAGGAGACGGTCCCTGGGTACAGAAGGGAGAGGAGCAGTGTGAGAGTGCTGAGAGGAGACGGTCCCTGGGTACAGAAGGGAGAGGAGCAGTGTGAGAGTGCTGAGAGGAGACTGTCCCTGGGTACAGAAGGGAGAGGAGCAGTGTGAGAGTGCTGAGAGGAGACTGTCCCTGGGTACAGAAGGGAAAGGAGCAGTGTGAGAGTGCTGAGAGGAGACTGTCCCTGGGTACAGAAAGGGAGAGGAGCAGTGTGAGAGTGCTGAGAGGGGGCTGTCCCTGGGTACAGAAAGGGAGAGGAGGAGTGTGAGAGTGCTGAGAGGAGGCTGTCCCCGGTTACAGAAGAGAGAGGAGCAGTGTGAGAGTGCTGAGAGGAGACTGTCCCCGGGTACAGAAGGGAGAGGAGCAGTGTGAGAGTGCTGAGAGGAGACTGTCCCCGGGTACAGGAGGGAGGAGGAGCAGTGTGAGAGTGCTGAGAGGAGACTGTCCCTGGGTACAGAAGGGAGAGGAGCAGTGTGAGAGTGCTGAGAGGAGACTGTCCCCGGGTACAGGAGGGAGGAGGAGCAGTGTGAGAGTGCTGAGAGGAGACGGTCCCTGGATACAGAAGGGAGAGGAGCAGTGTGAGAGTGCTGAGATTAGACGGTCCCTGGATACAGAAGGGAGAGGAGCAGTGTGAGAGTGCTGAGAGGAGACTGTCCCTGGATACAGAAGGTAGAGGGGCAGTGTGAGAGTGCTGAGAGGAGACTGTCCCTGGGTACAGAAGGTAGAGGGGCAGTGTGAGAGTACTGATAGGAGACTATCCCTGGGTACGGAAGGTAGAGGAGCAGTGTGAGAGTGCTGAGAGGAGACTGTCCCTGGATACAGAAGGGAGAGGAGCAGTGTGAGAATGCTGAGAGGAGACTGTCCCCGGGTAAAGAAGGGAGAGGAGCAGTGTGAGAGTGCTGAGAGGAGACTGTCCCTGGGTACAGAAGGGAGAGGAGCAGTGTGAGAGTGCTGAGAGGAGACTGTCCCTGGGTACAGAAGGGAGAGGAGCAGTGTGAGAGTGCTGAGAGGAGACGGTCCCTGGATACAGAAGGGAGAGGAGCAGTGTGAGAGTGCTGAGAGGACTGTCCCTGGGTACAGAAGGGAGAGGAGCAGTGTGAGAGTGCTGAGAGGGGGCTGTCCCTGGGTACAGAAAGGGAGAGGAGGAGTGTGAGAGTGCTGAGAGGAGACTGTCCCTGGGTACAGAAGGGAGAGGAGGAGTGTGAGAGTGCTGAGAGGAGACTGTCCCTGGGTACAGAAGGGAGAGGAGCAGTGTGAGAGTGCTGAGGGGAGACTGTCCCTGGGTACAGAAGGGAGAGGAGGAGTGTTAGAGTGCTGAGAGGAGACTGTCCCTGGATACAGAAGGTAGAGGGGCAGTGTGAGAGTGCAGAGAGGAGACTGTCCCTGGGTACAGAAGGTAGAGGGGCAGTGTGAGAGTACTGAGAGGAGACTGTCCCCGGGTAAAGAAGGGAGAGGAGCAGTGTGAGAGTGCTGAGAGGAGACTGTCCCTGGGTACAGAAGGGAGAGGGGCAGTGTGAGAGTGCAGAGAGGAGACTGTCCCTGGGTACAGAAGAGAGAGGAGCAGTGTGAGAGTGCTGAGAGGAGACTGTCCCCGAGTAAAGAAGGGAGAGGAGCAGTGTGAGAGTGCTGAGAGGAGACTGTCCCTGGGTACAGAAGGGAGAGGAGCAGTGTGAGAGTGCTGAGAGGAGACTGTCCCTGGGTATAGAAGGGAGAGGAGCAGTGTGAGAGTGCTGAGAGGAGACTGTCCCTGGGTACAGAAGGGAGAGGAGCAGTGTGAGAGTGCTGAGAGGAGACTGTCCCTGGGTCGTAGGAGACTGCAGTGTGAGAGTGCTGAGAGGAGACTGTCCCTGGGTACAGAAGGGAGAGGAGCAGTGTGAGAGTCCTGCGAGGAGACTGTCCCTGGATACAGAAGGGAGGGGAAGCAGTGTGAGAGTGCTGATAGGAGACTGTCCCCGGGTAAAGAAGGGAGAGGAGCAGTGTGAGAGTGCTGAGAGGAGACTGTCCCCGGGTCGTAGGAGACTGCAGTGTGTGGCCATATATGGCAGCACACAGTCGCATGACCTCTTGCCCTCTGACCTTCTCTGTGTAGTGTCACTATCTGCCGAGCAGGAAACACCAGTTCTGCCGGTGGAGGGTTTGCACAGGCGGGAGCCTTCCCTGCAGAGATGTCGTCTGTATATGTTGGTGGAAATGTCACGGGGAATCCTGCGCCCCTTCCCTAGGGTCCCCGCTGCTGAGTGATGCTGGGACCCCCATGTCCATAGTAACGGGGAGCAACAATAGAGAAAATGCCGGAATCTGCTCCCAGCGAGGGTTAACCCCTCAGGGTCCAGCCTGCATGTACAGGGCTTGGTTTTTCAGAGGAAAACAAAACGAGGAAAAGTCTGACCTGAATAATCCAGGAACCATAATCTGTATCTATATCGCCATCATATTCCGTAGCGTTACACATCATGGGGGACAGATACACATATAATATGACATTACACAGTACAGACAGTCATATGGATTCAGTTCAGTTCGGGGGCCCCTAAGTTTTAGCTCTAATTCATATGGCATAGCGGGTAGTCGCCGGCTCCCTGCTCCTCCGGCTCCAGCATGTTGTGGCTCTGTGGGTCATAGGGCGCCGGCCTCTGCCCCTGACCTCCCCCTGTGCCTCCTGTGTTCTCACCTCCGCCTCTTATCTGCTGCTATTTTTGTATTTCCATGTTTTTGTTGTGTTCCCCTGGAGACGGGCGTCGTGTATGGAGGGTAAATGGGTGCGGGAGGTTTATGTTGTAAAGGTTTTATGTATATTTTTTCCATTCCTATGAATTGTAGACCCAACCCCCCCCCCCTTCCCCGCTCCTGGGGTACAGTCACCCTGGAGACCTCAGAGCCGAACCTATCACCCAGATCTGTGCAGGAGGCTGATGTCAGGTGTGAACAGTCACTTACTGACCCCATGACCTCCTGCCAGGTGACCCCGTGGCTGATGTGTTATTGGGGGTAATGTGGCCGCTCTGCCCTGGCTGGTGCTGTAGTGTAGGGCTTATATGGCAGGATGTCAATGCTTGGAGGGCACCAAGCATCTACCTGTGGGCTCACAGTGTCCTGTGTACTATGTGCAGTGTCCTGTGTACTATGTGCAGGTGTCGTGTGTACTATGTGCAGGGTGTACTATGTGCAGTGTGTACTATGTGCAGTGTCCTGTGTACTATGTGCAGTGTCCTGTGTACTATGTGCAGGGTCCTGTGTACTATGTGCAGTGTCCTGTGTACTATGTGCAGGGTCCTGTGTACTATGTGCAGTGTCCTGTGTGCTATGTGCAGGTGTCGTGTGTACTATGTGCAGTGTCCTGTGTACTATGTGCAGGGTCCTGTGTACTATGTGCAGTGTCCTGTGTACTATGTGCAGGGTCCTGTGTACTATGTGCAGTGTCCTGTGTGCTATGTGCAGTGTCCTGTGTGCTATGTGCAGGGTCCTGTGTGCTATGTGCAGTGTCCTGTGTATTATGTGCAGGGTCCTGTGTATTATGTGCAGGTGTCGTGTGTACTATGTGCAGTGTCCTGTGTATTATGTGCAGGGTCCTGTGTATTATGTGCAGTGTCCTGTGTACTATGTGCAGTGTCCTGTGTATTATGTGCAGGGGTCCTGTGTGCTATGTGCAGTGTCCAGTGTACTATGTGCAGTGTCCTGTGTATTATGTGCAGGGTCCTGTGTGCTATGTGCAGTGTCCTGTGTGCTATGTGCAGTGTCCTGTGTGCTATGTGCAGTGTCCTGTGTACTATGTGCAGTGTCCTGTGTGCTATGTGCAGTGTCCTGTGTGCTATGTGCAGGGTCCTGTGTGCTATGTGCAGTGTGTACTATGTGCAGTGTCCTGTGTACTATGTGCAGTGTGTACTATGTGCAGGGTCCTGTGTACTATGTGCAGTGTCCTGTGTGCTATGTGCAGTGTGTACTATGTGCAGTGTGTACTATGTGCAGTGTGTGCTATGTGCAGTGTGTACTATGTGCAGTGTCCTGTGTACTATGTGCAGTGTGTACTATGTGCAGCGTCCTGTGTACTATGTGCAGTGTCCTGTGTGCTATGTGCAGGGTCCTGTGTACTATGTGCAGTGTCCTGTGTGCTATGTGCCGTGTCCTGTGTACTATGTGCCGTGTCCTGTGTACTATGTGCAGTGTCCTGTGTACTATGTGCAGTGTCCTGTGTACTATGTGCAGGGTCCTGTGTACTATGTGCAGGGTCCTGTGTACTATGTGCAGCGTCCGGTGTACTATGTGCAGGGTCCTGTGTACTATGTGCAGGGTCCTGTGTACTATGTGCAGTGTCCTGTGTACTATGTGCAGTGTCCTGTGTGCTATGTGCAGTGTCCTGTGTGCTATGTGCAGTGTCCTGTGTACTATGTGCAGTGTCCTGTGTGCTATGTGCAGTGTCCTGTGTGCTATGTGCAGGGTCCTGTGTACTATGTGCAGGGTCCTGTGTGCTATGTGCAGGGTCCTGTGTGCTATGTGCAGGGGTCCTGTGTGCTATGTGCAGTGTCCTGTGTACTATGTGCAGTGTCCTGTGTGCTATGTGCAGGGTCCTGTGTGCTATGTGCAGTGTGTACTATGTGCAGTGTCCTGTGTACTATGTGCAGTGTGTACTATGTGCAGTGTCCTGTGTGCTATGTGCCGTGTCCTGTGTACTATGTGCCGTGTCCTGTGTACTATGTGCCGTGTCCTGTGTACTATGTGCCGTGTCCTGTGTACTATGTGCCGTGTCCTGTGTACTATGTGCAGTGTCCTGTGTACTATGTGCAGTGTGTACTATGTGCAGTGTGTACTATGTGCAGTGTCCTGTGTACTGTGTGCAGTGTCCTGTGTACTATGTGCAGTGTCCTGTGTGCTATGTGCAGTGTGTACTATGTGCAGTGTCCTGTGTACTATGTGCAGTGTCCAGTGTACTATGTGCAGTGTCCAGTGTACTATGTGCAGGGTCCTGTGTACTATGTGCAGGGTCCTGTGTGCTATGTGCAGTGTCCAGTGTACTATGTGCAGGTGTCGTGTGTACTATGTGCAGCGTCCTGTGTACTATGTGCAGCGTCCTGTGTACTATGTGCAGCGTCCTGTGTACTATGTGCAGGGTCCTGTGTGCTATGTGCAGTGTCCTGTGTGCTATGTGCTATGTGCGGGGGGTGTGTAGTATGTGCGGGGGGGGGGGGTGTACTATGTGCGGGGAGGGGTGTACTATGTGCGGGGGGGGGGGGGTGTACTATGTGGGGGGTGGGGTGTACTATGTGCGGGGGGGGGGTGTACTATGTGCGGGGGGGGTGTACTATGTGCGGGGGGGGGTGTACTATGTGCGGGGGGGGGTGTACTATGTGCGGGGGGGGGTGTACTATGTGCGGGGGGGGTGTACTATGTGCGGGGGGGGGGGTTTCAATGTGCGGGGAGGGGTGTACTATGTGCGGGGAGGGGTGTACTATGTGCGGGGGGGGGGTGTACTATGTGCAGGGTCCTGTGTGCTATGTGCAGGGGGTTTGTACTATGTGCAGTGTCCTGTGTGCTGTGTGCAGGGGGGTGTACTATGTGCAGGGTCCTGTGTGCTGTGTGCAGTGTGTACTATGTGCAGGGTCCTGTGTACTATGTGCAGGGTCCTGTGTACTATGTGCAGGGGGTGTGTACTATGTGCGGGGGGGGGTGTACTATGTGCGGGGAGGGGTGTACTATGTGCAGGGTCCTGTGTGCTGTGTGCAGGGGGTGTGTACTATGTGCAGGGTCCTGTGTGCTGTGTGCAGGGGGTGTGTACTATGTGCAGGGTCCTGTGTACTATGTGCAGGGGGTGTGTCTATGTGCGGGGGGGGGGGTGAACTATGTGCAGTTACCTGTGTACTATGTGCGGGGGTGTGTGTACTATGTGGGCGGGGGGGGTGTACTATGTGCAGTTACCTGTGAGCTGTGCAGGGGGCGCCAGATTCAGGATTTCTGGTGCCGGTTCTTCATGAATCTTGTGCCCCCTGCTCTGCTCCGACAGAGGGCACCGGTTTTTGTGGTGCATGGGGCGTGCAGCACATTTCTGTCGGTCTCTGCATGTTCTGGTGCGCGGTCTGACTGAGCCCGGACGCCAGGTATAGTGCAGCACGGACACTTCTTACATACATGTGCACGCTGCTTCTGAAGGCTAAAGAGTTAAAGATCCCGGGAGGTGATCAGTCCCACTGGTTCTACTCCCCGGGGACTGATACAGGGAGAGGATGTAATGATGTGCTGCCCCCGGGGACTGATACAGGGAGAGGATGTAATGATGTGCTGCCCCCGGGGGATGATACAGGGAGAGGATGTAATGATGTGCTGCCCCCGGGGGATGATACAGGGAGAGGATGTAATGATGTGCTGCCCCCGGGGGATGATACAGGGAGAGGATGTAATGATGTGCTGCCCCCGGGGGATGATACAGGGAGAGGATGTAATGATGTGCTGCCCCCGGGGGATGATACAGGGAGAGGATGTAATGATGTGCTGCCCCCGGGGGACTGATACAGGGAGAGGATGTAATGATGTGCTGCCCCCGGGGGGATGATACAGGGAGAGGATGTAATGATGTGCTGCCCCCGGGGGATGATACAGGGAGAGGATGTAATGATGTGCTGCCCCCGGGGGATGATACAGGGAGAGGATGTAATGATGTGCTGCCCCCGGGGGATGATACAGGGAGAGGATGTAATGATGTGCTGCCCCCGGGGGATGATACAGGGAGAGGATGTAATGATGTGCTGCCCCCGGGGACTGATACAGGGAGAGGATGTAATGATGTGCTGCCCCCGGGGGGATGATACAGGGAGAGGATGTAATGATGTGCTGCCCCCGGGGGGATGATACAGGGAGAGGATGTAATGATGTGCTGCCCCCGGGGGATGATACAGGGAGAGGATGTAATGATGTGCTGCCCCCGGGGATGATACAGGGAGAGGATGTAATGATGTGCTGCCCCCGGGGGGATGATACAGGGAGAGGATGTAATGATGTGCTGCCCCCGGGGGATGATACAGGGAGAGGATGTAATGATGTGCTGCCCCCGGGGGATGATACAGGGAGAGGATGTAATGATGTGCTGCCCCCGGGGGATGATACAGGGAGAGGATGTAATGATGTGCTGCCCCCGGGGGATGATACAGGGAGAGGATGTAATGATGTGCTGCCCCCGGGGACTGATACAGGGAGAGGATGTAATGATGTGCTGCCCCCGGGGGATGATACAGGGAGAGGATGTAATGATGTGCTGCCCCCGGGGGGATGATACAGGGAGAGGATGTAATGATGTGCTGCCCCCGGGGGATGATACAGGGAGAGGATGTAATGATGTGCTGCCCCCGGGGGATGATACAGGGAGAGGATGTAATGATGTGCTGCCCCCGGGGGGATGATACAGGGAGAGGATGTAATGATGTGCTGCCCCCGGGGGATGATACAGGGAGAGGATGTAATGATGTGCTGCCCCCGGGGGGATGATACAGGGAGAGGATGTAATGATGTGCTGCCCCCGGGGGATGATACAGGGAGAGGATGTAATGATGTGCTGCCCCCGGGGGATGATACAGGGAGAGGATGTAATGATGTGCTGCCCCCGGGGATGATACAGGGAGAGGATGTAATGATGTGCTGCCCCGGGGGGATGATACAGGGAGAGGATGTAATGATGTGCTGCCCCCGGGGGATGATACAGGGAGAGGATGTAATGATGTGCTGCCCCCGGGGGATGATACAGGGAGAGGATGTAATGATGTGCTGCCCCCGGGGGGATGATACAGGGAGAGGATGTAATGATGTGCTGCCCCCGGGGGATGATACAGGGAGAGGATGTAATGATGTGCTGCCCCCGGGGGATGATACAGGGAGAGGATGTAATGATGTGCTGCCCCCGGGGGGATGATACAGGGAGAGGATGTAATGATGTGCTGCCCCCGGGGGATGATACAGGGAGAGGATGTAATGATGTGCTGCCCCCGGGGGGATGATACAGGGAGAGGATGTAATGATGTGCTGCCCCCGGGGGATGATACAGGGAGAGGATGTAATGATGTGCTGCCCCCGGGGGATGATACAGGGAGAGGATGTAATGATGTGCTGCCCCCGGGGGATGATACAGGGAGAGGATGTAATGATGTGCTGCCCCCGGGGGATGATACAGGGAGAGGATGTAATGATGTGCTGCCCCCGGGGGATGATACAGGGAGAGGATGTAATGATGTGCTGCCCCCGGGGGATGATACAGGGAGAGGATGTAATGATGTGCTGCCCCCGGGGGATGATACAGGGAGAGGATGTAATGATGTGCTGCCCCCGGGGGATGATACAGGGAGAGGATGTAATGATGTGCTGCCCCCGGGGGATGATACATGGAGAGGATGTAATGATGTGCTGCCCCCGGGGGATGATACAGGGAGAGGATGTAATGATGTGCTGCCCCCGGGGGATGATACAGGGAGAGGATGTAATGATGTGCTGCCCCCGGGGGATGATACAGGGAGAGGATGTAATGATGTGCTGCCCCCGGGGGGATGATACAGGGAGAGGATGTAATGATGTGCTGCCCCCCGGGGGGATGATACAGGGAGAGGATGTAATGATGTGCTGCCCCCGGGGGATGATACAGGGAGAGGATGTAATGATGTGCTGCCCCCGGGGGGATGATACAGGGAGAGGATGTAATGATGTGCTGCCCCCGGGGGATGATACAGGGAGAGGATGTAATGATGTGCTGCCCCGGGGGATGATACAGGGAGAGGATGTAATGATGTGCTGCCCCCCGGGGGATGATACAGGGAGAGGATGTAATGATGTGCTGCCCCCCGGGGGATGATACAGGGAGAGGATGTAATGATGTGCTGCCCCCGGGGGATGATACAGGGAGAGGATGTAATGATGTGCTGCCCCCGGGGGGATGATACAGGGAGAGGATGTAATGATGTGCTGCCCCCGGGGGATGATACAGGGAGAGGATGTAATGATGTGCTGCCCCCGGGGACTGATACAGGGAGAGGATGTAATGATGTGCTGCCCCCCGGGGGATGATACAGGGAGAGGATGTAATGATGTGCTGCCCCCGGGGGATGATACAGGGAGAGGATGTAATGATGTGCTGCCCCCGGGGGGTGATACAGGGAGAGGATGTAATGATGTGCTGCCCCCGGGGGATGATACAGGGAGAGGATGTAATGATGTGCTGCCCCCGGGGGATGATACAGGGAGAGGATGTAATGATGTGCTGCCCCCGGGGGATGATACAGGGAGAGGATGTAATGATGTGCTGCCCCCGGGGGATGATACAGGGAGAGGATGTAATGATGTGCTGCCCCCGGGGGGATGATACAGGGAGAGGATGTAATGATGTGCTGCCCCCGGGGGGATGATACAGGGAGAGGATGTAATGATGTGCTGCCCCCGGGGGATGATACAGGGAGAGGATGTAATGATGTGCTGCCCCCGGGGGGATGATACAGGGAGAGGATGTAATGATGTGCTGCCCCCGGGGGATGATACAGGGAGAGGATGTAATGATGTGCTGCCCCCCGGGGGGATGATACAGGGAGAGGATGTAATGATGTGCTGCCCCCGGGGATGATACAGGGAGAGGATGTAATGATGTGCTGCCCCCGGGGGATGATACAGGGAGAGGATGTAATGATGTGCTGCCCCGGGGATGATACAGGGAGAGGATGTAATGATGTGCTGCCCCCCGGGGATGATACAGGGAGAGGATGTAATGATGTGCTGCCCCCGGGGATGATACAGGAGAGGATGTAATGATGTGCTGCCCCCGGGGGATGATACAGGGAGAGGATGTAATGATGTGCTGCCCCCGGGGGGATGATACAGGGAGAGGATGTAATGATGTGCTGCCCCCGGGGATGATACAGGGAGAGGATGTAATGATGTGCTGCCCCCCGGGGATGATACAGGGAGAGGATGTAATGATGTGCTGCCCCCGGGGATGATACAGGGAGAGGATGTAATGATGTGCTGCCCCCGGGGGATGATACAGGGAGAGGATGTAATGATGTGCTGCCCCCGGGGGGATGATACAGGGAGAGGATGTAATGATGTGCTGCCCCCGGGGGATGATACAGGGAGAGGATGTAATGATGTGCTGCCCCCCGGGGGATGATACAGGAGAGGATGTAATGATGTGCTGCCCCCGGGGATGATACAGGGAGAGGATGTAATGATGTGCTGCCCCCGGGGGATGATACAGGGAGAGGATGTAATGATGTGCTGCCCCCCGGGGACTGATACAGGGAGAGGATGTAATGATGTGCTGCCCCCGGGGATGATACAGGGAGAGGATGTAATGATGTGCTGCCCCCGGGGGGATGATACAGGGAGAGGATGTAATGATGTGCTGCCCCCCGGGGGATGATACAGGGAGAGGATGTAATGATGTGCTGCCCCCGGGGGATGATACAGGGAGAGGATGTAATGATGTGCTGCCCCCGGGGGATGATACAGGGAGAGGATGTAATGATGTGCTGCCCCCGGGGGATGATACAGGGAGAGGATGTAATGATGTGCTGCCCCCGGGGGATGATACAGGGAGAGGATGTAATGATGTGCTGCCCCCGGGGGATGATACAGGGAGAGGATGTAATGATGTGCTGCCCCCGGGGGATGATACAGGGAGAGGATGTAATGATGTGCTGCCCCCGGGGGATGATACAGGGAGAGGATGTAATGATGTGCTGCCCCCGGGGGGATGATACAGGGAGAGGATGTAATGATGTGCTGCCCCCGGGGGATGATACAGGGAGAGGATGTAATGATGTGCTGCCCCCGGGGGGATGATACAGGGAGAGGATGTAATGATGTGCTGCCCCCGGGGGATGATACAGGGAGAGGATGTAATGATGTGCTGCCCCCGGGGGATGATACAGGGAGAGGATGTAATGATGTGCTGCCCCCGGGGGATGATACAGGGAGAGGATGTAATGATGTGCTGCCCCCGGGGGATGATACAGGGAGAGGATGTAATGATGTGCTGCCCCCGGGGACTGATACAGGGAGAGGATGTAATGATGTGCTGCCCCCGGGGACTGATACAGGGAGAGGATGTAATGATGTGCTGCCCCCGGGGGGATGATACAGGGAGAGGATGTAATGATGTGCTGCCCCCGGGGGATGATACAGGGAGAGGATGTAATGATGTGCTGCCCCCGGGGACTGATACAGGGAGAGGATGTAATGATGTGCTGCCCCCGGGGACTGATACAGGGAGAGGATGTAATGATGTGCTGCCCCCGGGGACTGATACAGGGAGAGGATGTAATGATGTGCTGCCCCCGGGGACTGATACAGGGAGAGGATGTAATGATGTGCTGCCCCCGGGGGATGATACAGGGAGAGGATGTAATGATGTGCTGCCCCCGGGGGATGATACAGGGAGAGGATGTAATGATGTGCTGCCCCCGGGGGATGATACAGGGAGAGGATGTAATGATGTGCTGCCCCCGGGGGATGATACAGGGAGAGGATGTAATGATGTGCTGCCCCCGGGGGATGATACAGGGAGAGGATGTAATGATGTGCTGCCCCCGGGGGATGATACAGGGAGAGGATGTAATGATGTGCTGCCCCCGGGGGATGATACAGGGAGAGGATGTAATGATGTGCTGCCCCCGGGGACTGATACAGGGAGAGGATGTAATGATGTGCTGCCCCCGGGGACTGATACAGGGAGAGGATGTAATGATGTGCTGCCCCCGGGGGATGATACAGGGAGAGGATGTAATGATGTGCTGCCCCCGGGGGATGATACAGGGAGAGGATGTAATGATGTGCTGCCCCCGGGGGATGATACAGGGAGAGGATGTAATGATGTGCTGCCCCCGGGGGATGATACAGGGAGAGGATGTAATGATGTGCTGCCCCCGGGGGATGATACAGGGAGAGGATGTAATGATGTGCTGCCCCCGGGGGATGATACAGGGAGAGGATGTAATGATGTGCTGCCCCCGGGGGTGCCCTCAGGGCTCTCTGATTGGTGCAGATGACCCCCGTGCTGTGCAGTGACGCTGTGGTCTCTCTCTATCCGCAGTATGATCGTCATCATCGTCCTCCTGGTGGCGGCCATCGCTCTCATCATTGGCCTCAGTGTTGCAGGTAAGTGCGGACACCCTGACACGTGGCGTCTTCCGTGTAATGTGCGCTGGTGACCCGTGGACCTCGCCCTCCAGGTAACAGCGCGGTGAATGATGTGGCCACCAGCAATGCGGTGGGGCAGATCGGAGAAGACGTCGTCCTCGGCTGCACCTTCACCCCCGATGTAAAACAATACAACAACATCGTGTGGCGGAAGGCGGACGCCCCCGGGATCGTCTACAAATACGAGAACGGGAAGGTCTCACTGTCGGAGCAGAGTGCAGAGTTCAAGGGTCGCACCGCGCTCTTCCTCAACCAAGTGTCTGCGGGAAACGCCTCCCTGAAGATCAGTAACGTCCAGATAAGCGATCGGGGGGTCTACAGGTGCAGCATCACCAACGCCAAGGGGACCGGAGAGAACAAGCTGAGCCTCAGCGTGGGGGGTGAGCCACCTCAGCTTCTGTATTACACAGGTGTAGGGGGCGGGGCTTCTGTATTACACAGGTGTAGGAGGCGGGGCTTCTGTATTACACAGGTGTAGGGAGCGGGGCTTCTGTATTATACAGGTGTAGGGAGCGGGGCTTCTGTATTATACAGGTGTAGGGGGCGGGGCTTCTGTATTATACAGGTGTAGGGGGCGGGGCTTCTGTATTACACCGGTGTAGGGGGCGGGGCTTCTGTATTACACCGGTGTAGGGGGCGGGGCTTCTGTATTACACCGGTGTAGGGAGCATTGCTTCTGTATTACACTGGTGTAGGGGGCAGGGCTTCTGTATTACACTGGTGTAGGGGGCAGGGCTTCTGTATTACACTGGTGTAGGGGGCAGGGCTTCTGTATTACACTGGTGTAGGGGGCAGGGCTTCTGTAATACACAGGTGTAGGGAGCAGGGCTTCTGTATTACACAGGTGTAGGGGGCGGGGCTTCTGTATTACACAGGTGTAGGGAGCAGGGCTTCTGTATTACACAGGTGTAGGGATCACACAGCCTCTGCCCTGGTGCTGGATATCCTTGCAGTGTGTCCTCTCTGTCTCCAGCTTACTCTGCAGTGACCATCACTAACGTCTCGCAGACCTCCCTGCGCTGCGACTCCCCCAGGTGGCTCCCCAAACCCTCAGTCACCTGGATGGAGGTGGAGTCTAAGACTAACCTGAGCAGTACCCCCACATATGTGCCGGACCTCAGCGACACCTTCCAGGTCATCTCCGAACTACAGGGGGCAAAACTAAATACACAGTACAGATGCCTAATACAGAACGAGCTCGCCCAGGCCGAAGGTGACGCCATGCTGACAGGTGAGTGGTGTGGGGGCGGGGACATCACAGGTGTGTAGTGTGGGGGCGGGGACATCACAGGTGTGTAGTGTGGGGGCGGGGACATCACAGGTGTGTAGTGTGGGGGCGGGGACATCACAGGTGTGTAGTGTGGGGGCGGGGACATCACAGGTGTGTAGTGTGGGGGCGGGGACATCACAGGTGTGTAGTGTGGGGGCGGGGACATCACAGGTGTGTAGTGTGGGGGCGGGGACATCACAGGTGTGTAGTGTGGGGGCGGGGACATCACAGGTGTGTAGTGTGGTACGGGGCAGGGGACATCACAGGTGTGTAGTGTGGTACGGGGCAGGGGACATCACAGGTGTGTAGTGTGGTACGGGGCAGGGGACATCACAGGTGTGTAGTGTGGTACGGGGCAGGGGACATCACAGGTGTGTAGTGTGGTACGGGGCAGGGGACATCACAGGTGTGTAGTGTGGTACGGGGCAGGGGACATCACAGGTGTGTAGTGTGGTACGGGGCAGGGGACATCACAGGTGTGTAGTGTGGTACGGGGCAGGGGGCATTACAGGTGTGTAGTGTGGTACGGGGCAGGGGGCATTGCAGGCGTGTAGTGTGGGGGCAGGGGTCATTGCAGGCGTGTAGTGTGGGGGCGGGGACATCGCAGGCGTGTAGTGTGGGGGCGGGGACATCACAGGCGTGTAGTGTGGTACGGGGCAGGGGGCATTACAGGTGTGTAGTGTGGTACGGGGCAGGGGACATCACAGGTGTGTAGTGTGGGGGCAGGGGATATCACAGGTGTGTAGTGTGGTACGGGGCAGGGGGCATTACAGGTGTGTAGTGTGGTACGGGGCAGGGGGCATTACAGGTGTGTAGTGTGGTACGGGGCAGGGGGCATTACAGGTGTGTAGTGTGGTACGGGGCAGGGGGCATTACAGGTGTGTAGTGTGGTACGGGGCAGGGGGCATTACAGGTGTGTAGTGTGGTACGGGGCAGGGGGCATTACAGGTGTGTAGTGTGGTACGGGGCAGGGGGCATTACAGGTGTGTAGTGTGGTACGGGGCAGGGGGCATTACAGGCGTGTAGTGTGGTACGGGGCAGGGGGCATTGCAGGCGTGTAGTGTGGGGGCAGGGGGCATCACAGACGTTGTAAGGACTGTTGTCACTGGGCTCTGTATCCGCCATCTTTCGGTCTCTGATGAATCATATTTTGTAGTTACCGGCCTGAAGACACAAACCCGTCTGCAGATCTTGGCTTCTGCCCAGATGACGTCACCTTCCCTTCTCCTCTTGTGCCTCCTTGTCCTGATCTTACATCTTGAAGCTGTAGACTTGTAGACATCACTGATGGTGAGAAGAAAACCTTGTCCTGCTCTGCTCCAGGTCTCTGTGTCCTAAGACTCCTCACGTCATGGAAGGGAACCATGGGGGGACCCAGCTCTGCCCATCACTGCCCCAAAAGTGTGGCTCCAGGAGTGGTGGGAAGCCGGGGATGCTGCCTCCCACCTATAACAGTACCACCTGTACCGCCCTCCATCCAGTTATTTCAGGTTTTTCTGTTGGTCCATAAATAGTAGAACCTCAGTGACCCCTGGAGATTGAGGAGTCGCCCATAAAATCATAACAGCCATTGTCTCCCCGAGGTCCCATCCAGGCCACCATTTTGATTATGTCCTGTAGCAGGATGAACATGTTGTCTGAGATTAGTGTTTTGCCGTCACTTCTCCTCAGAGCTCCTTCCTCCCGACCTGTGAAGACAATCCATGGACCATGAGTCCTCCATGTTCTATCAGCTGCAGGACTTCATCTTCAGAAGACCTGGCGTCACGTGAGGTTCTAGTGATCTGGTAGGACCTCCAGGCCCCATGCAGCAGGTACATGGACAGAAGCCACCAGCAGACCCAGGACTCAGGAGTCCAGAGACACGGCGCCCCAGGTTCTGGATTCGTTATGTGATCAGACAGGAGGCCACGAGGATATCACAAGGGATCTGCGAGGCCAGAATTAGGAAGGAGCACCGGAGAACGTCAGGAACAGAGGAGGTAGAGCCCCTGGAGCACAGAGTATTTCGGGAGAGGACGTGGACGGTCACTTCAATGTCGCTTTCCATGAAGTTTCTTTTTCTATTTATTTCCCATGATCCTCTCTGCCTTCTTGTGTTTTTACTGCAGATGTGAAATAAAGTCTAATGTGCATCCTGATCTTACGTACCCCAGACAAGCATCACATGACACTGCCGCCCCCAGGTCACAGGCGGTACTAGAAGCGGACGCTGACTCCAATCAGAGGAGACCTACCAGGACCCCACACTCACCTTGTTTTACAAGTACCCGGCCCATTTCTAGCCCTCCTGACATGGTGACCCGATAATATATAGTATACAGTATTTCTAGAAATCCCTTTCAGGGTGCGCCCACACCAGGGCCGGCGCCAGCACTGTGCACACCCGGGGCCCAGAGCTGCTGGGGGGGCCCACATAAGGCTGTACATGAGGAATCCATGGGGAAGAGGGGGCTGTATATAGAATATCCATGAGGAGGAGGAGCGGCTCCTCAGTGATCTCATCTCACCCGTTATCACCCTCAGCTGCTTCTGGCTTCAAAAACCATCTGAAAGACTGAATGTTTGAGTGTGGCCCAATGCTCAGGCACCTACCTGCCGGGGAGGGGCGCAGGGACCGGCCTGGAACTAATTAGACCCAAGCGAGGCCGATAATAATGGCCGGGAAATGGAGCCTCAGCGAGAGCAAAGGTTCAAGCAGCGACTGGGGAACACACCTCACCTAACCACACTGTACCCCACATATATCATATATACCCCTCACACCACAACTGACCACACTGTGCCCCCACATGTATCATATATACCTCTCACACTACAACTGACCATACTGTGCCCCCACATATATCATATATACCCCTCACACCACAACTGACCACACTGTACCCCCACATGTATCATATATACCTCTCACACTACAACTGACCACACTGTACCCCACATATATCATATATACCCCTCACACCTCAACTGACCACACTGTGCCCCCACATATATCATATATACTCCTCACACCTCACCTGACCACACTGTGCCCCCACATATATCATATATACCCCTCACACCTCACCTAACCACACTGTACCCCACATATATCATATATACCCCTCACACCCCAACTGACCACACTGTGCCCCCACATATATCATATATACCCCTCAAACCACAACTAACCCCACTGTACCCCATATATATCATATATACCTCTCACACCACAACTGACCACACTGTACCCCCACATATATCATATATACCCCTCACACCACAACTGTCCACACTGTACCCCCACATATATCATATACACCCCTCACACCACAACTGATCACACTGTGCCCCCACATATATCATATATACCCCTCACACCACAACTGACCACACTGTACCCCCACATATATCATATATACCCCTCACACCACAAAGGACCACACTGTGCCCCACATATATTATATATTCCCCTCACACCACAACTGACCACACTGTGCCCCCACATGTATCATATATACCCCTCACACCACAACTGACCACACTGTGCATCCACATATATCATATATACCCCTCACACCACAACTGACCACACTGTGCCCCCGCATATATCATATATACCCCTCACACCACAACTGACCACACTGTACCCCACATATATCATATACACCCCTCACACCTCAACTGTCCACACTGTGCCCCCACATATATCATTTATACCCCTCACACCACAACTGACCACACTGTGCCCCCACATCTATCATATATACCCCTCACACCACAACTGACCACACTGTGCCCCACATATATCATATCTACCCCTCACACCACAACTGACCACACTCTGCCCCACATATATCATATATACCCCTCACACCACAACTGACCACACTGTGCCCTACATATATCATATATACCCCTCACACCACAACTGACCACACTGTGCCCCACATATATCATATATACCCCTCACACCACAACTGACCACACTGTGCCCCCACATATATCATATATAACACTCACACCACAACTGACCACACTGTGCCCCACATATATCATATATACCCCTCACACCACAACTGACCACACTGTGCCCCCAAATATATCATATATACCCCTCACACCACAACTGACCACACTGTGCCCCCACATCTATCATATATACCCCTCACACCACAACTGACCACACTGTGCCCCACATATATCATATCTACCCCTCACACCACAACTGACCACACTCTGCCCCACATATATCATATATACCCCTCACACCACAACTGACCACACTGTGCCCTACATATATCATATATACCCCTCACACCACAACTGACCACACTGTGCCCCACATATATCATATATACCCCTCACACCACAACTGACCACACTGTGCCCCCACATCTATCATATATACCCCTCACACCTCACCTGACAACACTGTACCCCCACATATATCATATATAACCCTCACACCACAACTGACCACACTGTGCCCAACATATATCATATATACCCCTCACACCACAACTGACCACACTGTGCCCCCACATATATCATATATACCCCTCACACTACAACTGACCACACTGTACCCCACATATATCAGATATACCCCTCACACCACAACTGACCACACTGTACCCCCACATATATCATATATACCCCTCACACCACAACTGACCACACTGTGCCCCCACATATATCATATATACCCCTCACACCACAACTGACCACACTGTACCCCCACATATATCATATATACCCCTCACACCACAACTGACCACACTGTACCCCCACATATATCATATATACCCCTCACACCACAACTGACCACCTTGTGCCCCACATATATCATATATACCCCTCACACCACAACTGACCACACTGTGCCCCCACATCTATCATATATACCCCTCACACCTCACCTGACAACACTGTACCCCCACATATATCATATATACCCCTCACACCACAACTGACCACACTGTGCCCCACATATATCATATATACCCCTCACACCACAACTGACCACACTGTGCCCCCACATATATCATATATACCCCTCCTACTACAACTGACCACACTGTACCCCACATATATCAGATATACCCCTCACAGCACAACTGACCACACTGTACCCCCATATATATCATATATACCCCTCACACCACAACTGACCACACTGTGCCCCCACATATATCATATATACCCCTCACACCACAACTGACCACACTGTACCCCCACATATATCATATATACCCCTCACACCACAACTGACCACACTGTACCCCCACATATATCATATATACCCCTTACACCACAACTGACCACACTGTGCCCGCACATATATCATATATACCCCTCACACCACAACTGACCACACTGTACCCCCACATATATCATATATACCCCTCACACCACAACTGACCACCTTGTGCCCCACATATATCATATATACATCTCACACCACAACTGACCACACTGTGCCCCCACATCTATCATATATACCCCTCACACCTCACCTGACAACACTGTACCCCCACATATATCATATATACCCCTCACACCACAACTGACCACACTGTGCCCCACATATATCATATATACCCCTCACACCACAACTGACCACACTGTGCCCCCACATATATCATATATACCCCTCACACTACAACTGACCACACTGTACCCCACATATATCAGATATACCCCTCACACCACAACTGACCACACTGTACCCCCACATATATCATAAATACCCCTCACACCACAACTGACCACACTGTGCCCCCACATATATCATATATACCCCTCACACCACAACTGACCACACTGTACCCCCACATATATCATATATACCCCTCACACCACAACTGACCACACTGTACCCCCACATATATCATATAAACCCCTCACACCACAACTGACCACCTTGTGCCCCACATATATCATATATACCCCTCACACCACAACTGACCACACTGTGCCCCCACATCTATCATATATACCCCTCACACCTCACCTGACAACACTGTACCCCCACATATATCATATATACCCCTCACACCACAACTGACCACACTGTGCCCCACATATATCATATATACCCCTCACACCACAACTGACCACACTGTGCCCCCACATATATCATATATACCCCTCCTACTACAACTGACCACACTGTACCCCACATATATCAGATATACCCCTCACACCACAACTGACCACACTGTACCCCCACATATATCATATATACCCCTTACACCACAACTGACCACACTGTGCCCGCACATATATCATATATACCCCTCACACCAAAACTGACCACACT